>NW_007728454.1:291784-304943 GCF_000696425.1 Galeopterus variegatus | reverse complement strand
GTTAGTAGACAGAGATAATTAAGATGAGAGCAGAACTAAATGAAATAGAAACAAGCAAACAAACAAAAAAGATACACAAGATCAATGAAACAAAAAGTTGTTTTGTCTGAGAAGATAAAAAAAAAATAGACAAGCCATTAGCTGGACTGACTAAAAAAAGAAGAGAGAAGATCCAAATAACAAAAATCATAAATGAAAAAGGAGACATTACAACTAATACCACAGAAATACAAAGAATCATTAAAGACTATTATAAAAAAATATGTGCCAATGAATTTGAAAATCTGAAAGAAATGGATAAATTTCTGGATGCATAAAAACTACCAAGACTGAACCAAGAAAAAAATACAAAACCTGAAGATACCAACAATGAGCTATGAGATTGAAGTGGTAATCATCAGTCTCCCAAGAAAGAAAAGCCCAGGGACAAATGGCTTCACAGCTGAATTCTGACAAACATTCAAAGAAGAATTAGTACTAATCCCTTTTAAACTATTTTAAAGAACTGAAACAGAGGCCATTCTTCCAAACTCATTCTATGAGGCCAGCATCACCTTGATACAAAAACCAGACAAAGACACAACAAAAAAAGAAAACTACAACCCAATGTTCTTGATGAACATAGATGCAAAAATTTTTAGCAAAATACACTAACACACCAAAACATTATACATCATGATCAAATGGGATTCATACTAGGGATGCAAGGATGGTTCAACATATGCAAATCAATTAATGTAATATCTGCATTAACAAAATCAAGGACAAGAACCATATGATTGTCTCAATAGATGCAGAAAAAAGCATTTAACAAAATTCAAAATCCCTTTATGAAAAAGACTCTCAACAAGTTATGTATAGAAGGAAGGTATCTCAACACAATAAAATCATATATGACAAATCCACAGCTAACATCATACTGAATGGCAAAAAGCTGAAAGTTTTTCTTCTAAGAGCAGGAGCAAGAAAAGGATGCTCAGTCTCACCACTCCTATTTAACATAGTAACGGAAGTTCTATCCAGAGCATTAGGCAGGAGAAAGGAATAAAGGGCATCCAAATTAAAATCAAGGAAGTCAAATTGTCCCTGTTTGCAGATGACATGATCTCATATACAGAAAAACCTAAAGACTCCATGGAAAATCTCTTAGAGCTGATAGACCAGTTCAGTAAAGTTGTAGAATATAGAATCAATATATAAAAGTCAGTAATGTTTCTATATATCAACCACAAATTAGCAGAAAAAGAAATCAATAAAGCAAGCCCATTTACAATAGCTACCAAAATAATAATAATCATAATAATAATACCTAGGAATAAATTTAACCAAAGAGGTGAAAGATCTCTACAATGAGAACCACAAATCACTGCCAAAAGAAATAAAAGAGGACACCATAACATGGAAAGAAATTCTATGTTCATGGATTGGAAGAATTAGTGTTGTGAAAATGTCCACACTACTCAAAACAATCTACGGATTTGATGCAATCCCCACCAAAACACCAATTACATTCTTCACAGAAATAGAAAAAGCAGGGGCCGGCCCGGTGGCGCACTGGATAGTGCGCCGCTTGGGAAGCGCGGCGGCGCTCCCNACTGAATGGCAAAAAGCTGAAAGTTTTTCTTCTAAGAGCAGGAGCAAGAAAAGGATGCTCAGTCTCACCACTCCTATTTAACATAGTAACGGAAGTTCTATCCAGAGCATTAGGCAGGAGAAAGGAATAAAGGGCATCCAAATTAGAATCAAGGAAGTCAAATTGTCCCTGTTTGCAGATGACATGATCTCATATACAGAAAAACCTAAAGACTCCATGGAAAATCTCTTAGAGCTGATAGACCAGTTCAGTAAAGTTGTAGAATATAGAATCAATATATAAAAGTCAGTAATGTTTCTATATATCAACCACAAATTAGCAGAAAAAGAAATCAATAAAGCAAGCCCATTTACAATAGCTACCAAAATAATAATAATCATAATAAGAAATCAATAAAGCAAGCCCATTTACAATAGCTACCAAAATAATACCTAGGAATAAATTTAACCAAAGAGGTGAAAGATCTCTACAATGAGAACCACAAATCACTGCCAAAAGAAATAAAAGAGGACACCATAACATGGAAAGAAATTCTATGTTCATGGATTGGAAGAATTAGTGTTGTGAAAATGTCCACACTACTCAAAGCAATCTACGGATTTGATGCAATCCCCACCAAAACACCAATTACATTCTTCACAGAAATAGAAAAAGCAATCCTAATATTCATATGAAACAAAAAAGACCCTGAATAGCAAAAGCAATCCTGAGGAAAAAAAATTAAAAAATAAATAAACATAAATAAAACTGGAGGCATTACACCACTTGACTTCAAATTATACTACAAAGTTCTAGTAACCAAAATAGTATACACAATGGAATACTAGACAGACATAAAAAAGAATGAAATTTATTATAGTATTAAAAACAGACACATGAACCAATGGAACAAAATAGAGAACCTAGAAATCAATCCACATAGTTGCAACTAACTGATATTTCACAAAGGCAACAATGGAACAAAATAGAGAACCTAGAAATCAATCCACATAGTTGCAACTAACTGATATTTCATAAAGGCAACAAGAACATACATAGGGGAAAGGACAGCCTCTTCAGTAAAGGGTGCTGGGAAAACTGGATATTCATACGTAGAAGAATGAAACTAGATCCATACTTCTCGCCATATACCAAAATCAACTCAAAATGGATTAAAGACTTAAATATAAGACCTGAAACTATAAAACTCCTAGAAGAAAACATACGGGAAACACTTCAGGATGTAGGATGGAGCAATGACTTTATGAATAAGACCTCAAAAGCACAAGTAACAAAAGAAAAAATAAACAAATGGGATTATAACAAATTAAAAAGCTTCTGCACAGCAAAGGAAGCAATCGACAGAGTGAAATGACAACGTACAGAGTGGGCGAAAATATTTGTAAACTATACATCTGACAAGGAACTGATATGCAGAATACGAAAGGAACTCAAAAAACAACATGAAAAAAACAAATAATCCCATTAAAAATGGGCAAAGTTGCTGAATAGATAGTTCTCAAAGGAAGACATACACATGGCCAATAGGTACATGAATAAGTGCTCAACATCCCTAAGCATCAGAGAAATACAAATCAAAACAACATGAGATATCATCTCACCCCAGTTAGAATGGCTATTATCAAAGACAGGGAATAACAATTGCTGGTGAGGATGAAGAGAAAGGGGAGCTCTTCTACACTGTCAGTAGGACTGTAAATTAGTGCAGCCATTATGGAAAATGGTATAGAGGTTTCTCAAACAACTACAGAGAGAACTATTGTATGGCCCAGCAATCCCACGACTGTGTGTACAGCCAAAGGAATGGAAATCATCATGCTGAATGGATACCTGCACTCCCCTGTTTATCGCAGCTCTGTTTACAATAGCCAAGATATGGAACCAACATAAATGTCCACTGATAGATGACTTGATAAGCAAAATGTGATATATATACGCAATGGAATACTACTCAGTCATAAAAAAGAATGAAATTCTGCCATTCACAGAGTATGGATGAGCTTGAAGAAAATTACATTAAGTGAAATAAGCCAGGCACACAAAAAGAAATACCGCATGTCTTCAGTCGTAAGTGGCCGTTAAGAAATAAATAAGAAAGAAAGAAAGAAAAAAGAAAGGAAAGAAAGAAGCACCAATCACTATGATACATTGAACTTTCAGAAGGAGAGAACAGAACTGTGGTTACTAGAGGTGGGAAAGGGAAGGGGGAGGGATGTTAGTGAAAAATTGGTTAATGAACAAAAGAATGATTATGTTTTGTAATGATGAATATACTAATCATCCTGATTGGATCATCACATATTGTACACAGGTATTGATGTTAAACTCTGTACCCCACAAATATGTATAATTAATTATGTCTTAATAAAAAAGCAATTAATCATGTCTGGCCAGTTAGCTCAGTTGGTTAGGGCATGGTGTTGTCATCCAAGGCCAAGGGTTTGGATCTCCATACTGGCCTGCTGCCAAAAACAAACAAACAAAAAAGCATATGTATATATTTATACACACACACACATACACACACACGCGCTGGCTGGCTGGTTAGCTCAGTTGGTTCGATCATGGTGCTGATAACAGTAAGGTCCAGGGTTTAAGCCCTGTACCAGCCAGCCACCAAAAAAAAAAAAAAAAAGGCAGGTCACATCCTCACACTACTTAAAACCTTCTAAGAATAGCATGTAGCAGGAATACGTACATTTGTAAATCCTTATGTGACCCTGCCTCTGCCTACCAGTGTGACTTCCTATCACTTTCCCTGTCATCTACTGTTCTCCGGCCACCCTCACTGTCAACGCAGTCAGGTTAGCTGGTTTCCTCCTGTCACTGAGACCTCAGTTTAGTTGTCACCTTCTCAAAGAGGCCTGCCCTGAGCATTCAGTCAACAGCCACTGAGTCACACGCAATCGTGGCATCTCATTTGGATTCTCTGTAGAGGACTCATTTCCATCTGATATTATTCTTGCATACTTACTTACAGGTGTGGAGGCAGACTTTACAGTAGCCTCCATCATCTCTGTCTCTTGATATACATGCTATTGTATAATCCCCTCCCCTTGGGTTTGGGCAGGACTTTTGACTTGTTTCTAACCAATAAAACATGGCAAAGGTGATAGCTCCCCAAATTAGGCTACATTACATGTTAGGGTGATGAAATGTCGCTCCCTTCATTACAGTGCGTTATAAAAGTCTCCAGTTTGCTAACCAACCTTCTCTAGAGACTTTCTCCTTTGCTGGATTTGCAGAAGCAAGCTGCCGCATTGTGGGAGGCTCTCATGGGGTGGGCTATGTAACAAGGAATTACAGGTGGTTTCTCCTAGCTGAACAAAACCCTGAATCTCACAGTTCTACACCTTCAAGGAACTAGCAACAACCACATGAGCTTGGAAGACAGTCCAAGCCACAGATGAGAACATAGTCCTGGCCCACACCTTGATTGCAGCCTTATGAGATCCTAATTAGAGGATCCAGTTAAGCCATGTTTGGACTTCTGACCCACAGATATTGTGGAATAATAAATGTGTATTGTTTTGAGCTGCTACAGTAGTGGTAATTTGTTACATAGCAATAGAAAACCATTACACAAGTTTATTGTCTTTTTCCTCAGCTACATTGTAAACTTCAGTGCTTAGAAGAGTGCCTGCCACATTGTGTTTAATAAATATTCATATAAATAAAAATAATTAGATTATGGAACATTTTATTTTATTTTATTTTATTTTTTTGTCCTTTTTTGAGACCGGCTGCACTGTGCTCAGCCAGTGAGCGCTGTGAGCGCACCGGTCATCCCTATATAGGATCTGAACCTGCGGCGGGAGCGCTGCTGCACTCCCAGTGCAGCACTCTCCCGGGTGCGCCATGGGCTCGGCCCGATTATGGAACATTTTATTTATTTGTTTATTTATTTGTCTTTTTCGCGACCAGTAAGGGGATTGCAACCCTTGGTGTGGTGTCGCCCACACTGTGCTCAGCCAGTGAGCGCACCAGCCAGTCCTATATAGGATCCAAACCCGTGGCGGCAGCGTCGCTGCGCTCCCAGCACCACACTCTCCCAAGTGTGCCATGGGCTTGGCCTGATTATGGAACATTTTAAATCAAAACTAAATTCTAAGCAAAATTTAGTATATGAAAATTTAAAATGTAATAATGGCTCAAAGTAGCGGGAAGACGGTACATATCACAATGGTCAAAGTATAGGCATTTTGGTCTTTTGCCTTCTTATCTTTTAAATGATAATAATACTTTCTTCATATATGAAGTAGGTCATGAGAAGGATTAAATAGGATACAGTATTCAAAGTCTCAAACATGAATATCATAGGCACTTAAGAAACTGTAGCTATTAGACAAGTTTTACCTGTCTGTTTTAAAGCTATTTTGAAAATCCAAGTAGAAATTGTAAATATCATTTGACCTGTGAAATTTTCAACACTACTTTGATGTGGATTTTGGAATTGAAGAGAAGGGAGTCAGATGTGATATAAAGAGAAATGAAAAAAACACTCCTTCTGGAGTGTGAAGCCATAACTCGGAAGGGCATAACCAAAAACCACAAACATAATAACAATTAAGATTTTAAACAATATAGAGACAGAATCTATCATAAAAACATTTGGGGCCGGCCCGGTGGCGCACTGCTACAGTGCACCGCTTGGGAAGCGCGGTGGCGCTCCCGCCGAGGGTTCGTATAAAGAGAAATGAAAAAAACACCCCTTCTGGAGTGGGAAGCCATAACTCGGAAGGGCATAACCAAAAACCACAAACATAATAACAATTAAGATTTTAAACAATATAGATACAGAATCTATCATAAAAACATTTGGGGCCGGCCCGGTGGCGCACTGCTACAGTGCACTATAAAGAGAAATGAAAAAAACACCCCTTCTGGAGTGGGAAGCCATAACTCGGAAGGGCATAACCAAAAACCACAAACATAATAACAATTAAGATTTTAAACAATATAGATACAGAATCTATCATAAAAACATTTGGGGCCGGCCCGGTGGCGCACTGCTACAGTGCACCGCTTGGGAAGCGCGGTGGCGCTCCCGCCGAGGGTTCGGATCCCACATACAGACCGGCCGCTCACTGGCTGAGCGAGGTGCAGGCGCAACACCGAGGGTTGCGATCCCATTGCCGGTCACGAAAAAAGACAAAGAGGAAAAACAAACAAACAAAAAAAACATTTAACATTTATTGAGAGGTTCTAATATGGCCGGCACTCTGCTTAGTGCTTTAAATGCATGATTTAACGTTTACAACAACACCGGATTATGACGCTCATTTTCCAAATGAAAAAATTCAAAAATGTTAAGTGACCTGTTCTCTCTCAGATCTATATTTCTTGCCCTTCCGTTGCCCTCGGGTTTGAGAACTACATTTCTCAGGCTTCCCTGGCCTATGGCTTCAGGGCAGGTGTGGCCAATGGGAGGCATGTGGGGAATATTGGGGGATGGGAGAAGGGCAGAAGTTAGGATATTTCTTCTCTTTTTTTACCCGCAGGGCATTTCTGGGAGCAGCTGTTTCTCCTTTGCTCCAGCTCCCACCAGACAGGCCTCTCCACGGTCTTAGCTCTACCCAGCTCTTGCCAGGACTCTAGGTCCCACTAAGCTTCCAGGTCCTGGAAACACCATCACCTCCCCACTGTCTCTCCAGCCTTGGGGGAGAAAGTTGCTTCCTACTGTTGCTAATCTCTTTAGCCCTGTGGTCTTCTGATGGGCATCTCAACTCTTCTCTCATCTGAGTAGCAAACTTCCTTATTAAATTTCCTTTATTTGAGAGACTTAGAGTAGTTTCAACTTCCTGGCTTTTCCTGACTGATTCAATTTTTAAATATGAAATTCAAACCTAAAATTCAAATAGTCTTCAAAGCCTATATACTCTTCACAATTAATCTACAATATTGGTAGGGAAAAAAAATCACCCAATCAAAGGCAGAAAAAAAATACGATTTCTGCAACTATTTGTGATAAGACCACACTATCATTAAAGAGGATTTATTACATAAAATAATATCTGAGACTGTCAGGAATCAACATCATATTATCGAACAAGTATCATATTTTTAACAAGAACTAATGCTTAATTTTTCAACAATGATTAAAAATTTTATTTGGGGGCCGGCCCGGTGGCGCACTGCTACAGTGCGCCGCTTGGGAGCGCGGCGGCGCTCCCGCCGAGGGTTCGGATCCCACGTACAGACCGGCCGCTCACTGGCTGAGCGAGGTGCGGGCGCAACACCGAGGGTTGCGATCCCGTTGCCGGTCCCAGTCCGGGATGGGCGTGACACTGAGGGTTGCGATCCATTGCCGGTCACGAAAAAAAAGACAAAAAGGAAAAAAAAAAAATTTTATTTGGAACTACCATTTACATTCACGGTATAATTTTTGCTAGTCAATGTACAACATGAATTGGATTTTGCTAAGCAAAATTTTGAATACTTGAAAAGCAATAATTCAGTGTTACGATTTTAGAAATTCTAAGTAGTATTCCTCCTGCCATAATGTAGAGAAATCTAAAATTGGAAACATTCTGTAGTCAATTGACATAATTGACTAATTATTTCTGAGATGAGGTAGGGTTTAACAAATAAAGACGAGACAGGACAGGGCCAGGCCTGTGAACCAAACTGACTCCATTTTCCCTGCAGAGGACATTCTGTTTCTTTTCTACTCCTCAGTCATGAGACCTCCAGGGCACATGATTACCCCATGGCTCTGATGAAAGTAACTGAAAGAGACCTACTTGGGCATAACTGCCCTAATAAAATAAACAGAGATAAAAGGGGAACAGAAATTCACTGAATTGCAAAACGCCTTCCCCAAAGCTTGTTAAAATATAACTGTTAGCTTTGTTTAAAACTTATTATCTACCCATTCTTTCTTTTCCTGTAATTGTAAAATTTAAGTTACAAATTGACCTTTAGACCCCTTTCGGAGTTCCAAAATGTGCACAAAGCTTCAAGGTGACCACTACAACAGCCTTCTTGGGGTAACGTTAATGAGCAGCACCTCCATCTTGAACCTACCAAGCAGGCACAAGGACCAATGCCCTAACTGAGCATGCACCCATGATGGAACCTGGAAGAACAGAATGCACCACCGCCAGAGGTACAGGATGATGGTGCTGGTCTGCGATGCCCCCTTTCCCTATAAAGGACCCTGAACAGCTCCCCTTGGAGAGCTAGCTTCCCTAAGCTACCTCCCTTATGCATAAGTCTATCTCCTCTTTTAATAAAGTGCTGCTTTCTGTACTGGTGGGTGCATTGTTCATTTCTGTGATGTTGGGACCTAAGAGCCTAATTCAGTAACAAAGATGAAGAAAATAAACTTACTTTCAATGATACAATGAAACTGCTATAGTTAAACTAATAAAGATTTTCAAAACATGCTCTATGTACTTTATTGTCATACCTATGTACTCTCAAATCTACACTTGACATTGTTAAAGTTTCCTTTTTTAAAATAACAAATTTTTTCAAATTGTTATGAACTAGTCCAGATTTCAAAAGGCAATGCTTAGAAGCCAAATTCACAGTGGCAGAATCGTTTACCTTTTCTATTAAAACACTAAACAACAATGACAACAAAAACCGAATTTTGGAAGATGACTTTGAAATAAATATATCGATGGTATACTTGTAACAAAGAATAAAAATTAAAATAATAGGAAGAACTTTTGTTTTCAGTAATGTTATACCTTAGCTATTGTGGGAAAACAAAATATGACAGCCCCCAAATATATTTCTTTGACATATTTCAAGATGGATAATTCAGAGAGACTGTAAAAACAAGATTAGCTAGAAGACTGTATCTTTGCGAAAGAAATTTTTATCCGTAAATGCAAACAGCTAGGCTTCCTCGGAGGGGTCCCTCCTTTGGCTACTATCTATTCTTTGAAGGCGGCTGTGAGACTACCTGAAGTATTTTCATTTAAATACTAGATGTCTCTACTTAACTTTAACTTCTGACTTCCTTCTTTCACCTGTGACAATGTCTCCCCCCAGAACTTCAGAGAAGCCTGGTCTCAGGCCATTGTTCTGGGGTCTCTACCTTCCCTGACCCCCATCTTCTCTCTCTTTCATGAACACTGGTATATAAGCTTTGTTACTCCCACTGGAATTAGGGACATTATTCTTTTGTGATTCCCCCATGCTTTGCCTTCTCCCAGCATGTTAAATAATAAAATTTGCTATGTCGTTTCTACCCATTGATCTAAATTTGTCAGTGATTTTTATTACTGAACTTTTAGAGGTGAAGTTTTCCTTTGGACCCTACACTATCCATTAAACAATGTCCTTATTTCTGGCTACAATTTTACACACACACACACACACATTTTAATTATCATGTATTTTTCATTCCTTTAAAAAAAATACTTTAGCTATATGTGTTAGAAACATGACAGTGATGGATGGCAGTGTGAAAACATGTACTTATAGCACCATCTTAATGGTTCTCTAACTCTATAATTGTAATACTGTTGCAGAGTTAAAGAGTATAAAAAATGATCGCATTTCTACTTTCCTGGTTTATAGATTGTCACAGGATTTTAGTATTTTAAGTGGAATGGACTCTAAAAGACTTATTTTAAAATAGTGTTAATACTGTAAATTATTAAAAGAAATATTCAGAAGAAAATATTCACTACTTATTCTTCCTCTCTTTGATATGACTAATTTGGTTTATACGCAAATATACCTGGCAAATTAGTGATGTCCCTTCAATGTATTTATATTGAAAACCACACAATTGTTGCTGTGTCTCGAAGTATTTCAGGATTCCTCTGGATCTGTTCTCAAAGCCTGCATCAAAGTTTCTGAAGAAAAACCTGTGTTCTCTGGGGTAGATTTGACTTTTAACAATGACCAAAAGTTATTCAGAAAAAGTTTCTGGATTATTTCTATTATTTAAGCTGAATGATTTGTTATAGATCATAAGCAAACATTTTAGAATAAAAATTATAGACTGGTGAGTGTCTATTTTTTGGCTTTTAGATTGCCTCTACAAATAGTTTCAAAAGAAATACTTAAAAAATGTTTTATGGCATTACTCCAGTTTTCAGAAGCAATTACTTTTATGCAAATGCTCATTTAAATAGGCTGTCACATATTTGTTGAAAAATTCATAAAATTACCTAACTGTAGAGTCTTAAGAAGTGGAAAGAAATCCACAAGTCAGGATGCTTTGATTGAAATCTCTAGTTCTCCCACAAAATAACTGGTCTTAAACAAATAGCTTCACCTGACTGGACTCAGTGTCCCCTGCTGTCAGATGGTGGTTGATGGTGGAGCAAGAATATGGGCTGGGAATAGAAACCTTGAATTTTCTCTAGTGATATAATAGTGACATTTATATTCGTACACATATTTCTAGGCAGTTTCCACCATTTCTTACTCTTTGCTTTTCTGTGTTAAATAGGATTTTATAGTTTTTACAGCTACCATAGAATTTTGTAGTTTTTTATTAGATGCCATTTTCCCAAAGCTTTGTTTGTAGTTATCTGTGCTTTTTATCACTTCTTCAATTCATTTTAAAGTCCAATAAATAAAACTAGATGCTAAGAATGTAATTGACACTTAAGATAGCAGAGATTTACCTACAGGTTTTAAGTTCATATTGTGAATATTTTCCAGAGTCTTGTTGACTTGTCAACAATGCTATTTTGCTGAATCATTCAGCATTTGGAAAAGTGGGACACCCTTCCTTCTCTCCTCCTCTGCAACCTCCCAGGCTTTTAAAACCAGTTTTTACAGCCATGTCACTAAGCATCTCCTGAAATATGGTGTAGTTTCTTTTATCTATATTACACAGACTGATTTTTCTTTCTTTAATAAATAGTAAAACAACACATAACAATAGGAAGAAAAATAAAAATGTAACTAAAAATATTCCTTGTTTTTGCTTTTTTTTTTTTTTTGACTTTACCAATCATAAGGATAACAACACCTTTAGATCCAGATTCAGAGTAGGAATTAATGAGATGCACCTAATGTCAATATCTAGCGAGAATAGTAGAATATAGAACAGATAATCATGAATACATTCAGGAAAGATAATGTTAGTGAAAAGATAATAATGAGGACTGTTAAATTTTAGATTTTAGGAAAATTGGTGAAATTGTTATTTTAAAACTTTAGTAAAAATGTTTTCTTTGATTAATGTATGTGAGATTTTATTTGGTGGCTAATGAATGGTATTAATAGGATTGATAAAACCTGGTGTTTTTTTTCTACAGAGATTTTTAAAAAACTTCTTGTGAGAAAAATAAGGCAAAACAAGGGTCCGAGATTTTGGTGACTTTATTAGTCTTACTTTATTGATACAGCCCCTTTCATTCCTAAGACTGCAGCCCCTCAAGGCTCCTGCCACCAGCTATTGCAAGAGTTCACCAAAGCAGACAGAAATGCTCCTGGGACGTTAAGCATGTGTGTGACTCGTAGAATGGACAGATAGGGATAGAGAGGACTATGATTTTCTTTTTATATTTCTTCCCAGCTGGTGATATCAAGGAAAGAACTTTAAGTTGAGATCTGTAGACTGTAGAATTACCTATCAACACAGAATTCTAAGTTGATCAATTAACCTCTGAGCTTTCGAAAATTTTTAACACATGATTAATGTATGTGAGATTTTATTTGGTGGCTAATGAATGGTATTAATAGGATTGATAAAAACTGGTGTTTTTTTTCTACAGAGATTTTTAAAAAACTTCTTGTGAGAAAAATAAGGCAAAACAAGGGTCCAAGATTTTGGTGACTTTATTAGTCTTACTTTATTGATACAGCCCCTTTCATTCCTAAGACTGCAGCCCCTCAAGGCTCCTGCCACCAGCTATTGCAAGAGTTCAACAAAGCAGACAGAAATGCTCCTGGGACGTTAAGCATGTGTGTGACTCGTAGAATGGACAGATAGGGATAGAGAGGACTATGATTTTCTTCTTATATTTCTTCCCAGCTGGTGATATCAAGGAAAGAACTTTAAGTTGAGATCTGTAGACTGTAGAATTATCTATCAACACAGAATTCTAAGTTGATCAATTAATCTCTAAGCTTTTGAAAATATTTAACACACTGTCTGGGTTTTACCATTTTCAAATTTCCTGAACTTATATCCAGAAATCTATCAATAAATATCCCTGTTTCCATTGTAATCACTAATTCTTTTTTTTTTTTTTTTTGTCTTTTTCCGTGTCCGGCAACGGATCGCAACCCTCAGTGTCGCCCCCGTACCGGACCGGGACTGGCAACGGGATCGCAGCCCTCGTTGTTGCTCCCTCAGTGTTGCTCCCGTGCCTCGCTCAGCCAGTGAGCGGGAACCGGTCTGTATGTGGGATCCGAACCCTCGGTGGGAGCGCCGCTGCGCTTCCCAAGCGGCGCACTATAGCAGTGCGCCACCGGGCCGGCCCAGTAATCACTAATTCTGATCTCAGTTGGGAGGGATTGAAGAAATTGCTTTTAAGTAATTTTTGCTGTTTATCTTGTCCTCAAGTAGGAAAATTGTGCTTCTGCTTTGATCTCATGACAAAGAAACCTAGTCTTTTTTTTTTTTTTTTTTTTTTTTTAAAA
>NW_007728454.1:288456-290784 GCF_000696425.1 Galeopterus variegatus | reverse complement strand
TCCTTCCTTCCTTCCTTTCTTCCTTCCCTCTCTCTCTCTCTCTCTCTCTCTCTCTCTCTTCTTATTTATTTATTTATTTATTTTTTCTTTTTAGCTCTCCCTTAAGAGTGAGGACATGAAGTATCTCTCTTCTGTGTGTGGCTTCTTTCACTTAATGTGATTTTCTCTAAGTTCATCCACGTTGCTGGGAATGGCAGAATTTCACTCTTCTTTTTATGACAGAGTAGTATTACAGGGCGTATATATACCACATTTTCCTTATCCAATCATCTATCTAAGGACATTTAGGTTGGTTCCAACTCTTGGCTATTATAAATAATGCTGTGATAAACTTGGAAGTGCAGGTATCCCTTCGAAATGATGATTTCAATTTCTTTGGGTATATACCCAGCATTGGGATTGCTGGATCATATGGCAGTTCTATCTGTAGTTGTTTGTGGAAATTCTGTACTGTTTTCCATAATGGGTGTACTAATTTACAGTCCCACCAATAGTGTAGGAGGGTTCCCCTTTTTTTGCATCCTTGCCAGCATTTGTTATTCTCTGTCTTTTTGATAAAGGACAGTTTGGGCATTTCCCAGATGTTTAGTGATGTTGAACATTTTTTCATGTGTCCGCTGGCCATTTGTGTATCTTCCCTTCAGAAACACCTATTCAGCTTCTTTGCCCATTTTGAAATTGGGTTTCTTGTTTTTTTTTTTACTGTTGTTTAATTTCTTTGTATATTCTGGATATTAATCCTTTGCCAGATGCATAATTTGCAAATATTTTCTCCCATTCTGTAGGTAGTCTTTTCACTCTGTTAATTGTTTCTTGTGCTGTGCAGAAGCTTTTTAGTTTGATATAATTCCATCTATTTATTTTATCTTTTGGCACCTGTGCTTTTGAGGTCTAATTCATGAAATCTTTGCCCAGCGCTACATCCTGTTTTTCCTATGTTTTCTTTTAGGAGTTTTACAGTTTAGGTCTTATATTGAAGCCTTTAATTCATGTTTAGTTGATTTTGGTATATGACAAGAGGTACAGGTCTAGTTTCATTTTTCTGCATATGGATGTCCAGTTTTCTCAGCACCATGTACAGAAGAGGCAGTCTTTTCCCCAATGCTTATTCTTGTTGCCTTTATCAAAGATCAGTTGGCTGTAAATATATTCTGGGTTCTCTATTCTGTTCCACTCTGGTCCAAGTGTCTGTTTTTATGCCAGTACCATCTGTTTTGGTTACTGTAACTTTGTAGTATAATTTGAGGTTGGGTAGTGTAATGCTTCTGGCTTTATTTTTTTCCTCAAGATTGCTTTGGCTATTCACAGTCTTTTGTTGTTCCATATGAATGTTAAGATTGCTTTTTTTACTATTTCTGTGAAGAATGTCATTGGTATTTTGATGGGGATTGCATTAAATCTGTAGATTGCTTTGGGTAGTATGGACATTTTCTCAATGTTAATTCTTACAATCCATGGGCATGGAATGTTTTTCATGTTTTTGTGTCCTCTTTAAATTCTTTCAGCAGTAATTTGTAGTTCTTGTTATAGAGATTTTTGGGTAGTATGGACATTTTCTCAATGTTAATTCTTACAATCCATGGGCATGGAATGTTTTCCATGTTTTTGTGTCCTCTTTAAATTCTTTCAGCAGTAATTTGTAGTTCTTGTTATAGAGATTTTTCACCTCTTGGTTAAATTTATTCCTAGGGATTTTATTTTTCTGGTGAGTATTGTAAATGGGTTTGTTTCTTGATTTTGTTAGCTCATTATTGGAATATTAAAATGCTACCAATTTTTCCATGTTGACTTTGTATCCTGCAACCTTACTGAAATCATTTATCAGCTTTAAGAGTTTTTTTTTTTTGCAGAGTCTTTAGTTTTTATTTCTCTATTTATGAGATCATGTCATCTGCAAATAGGGACTGTATCTTTGACTTTGTCTTTTCTTTTCTTTTCTTTTTTTTTTTTTGAGACTGGCCACACTGCGCTCAGCCAGTGAGCACACCGGCGGCCATCCCTATATAGGATCCGAACCCGGGGCAGGAGCGCTGCTGCGCTCCCAGCGCTGCACTGTCCCAACTGCGCCATGGGCTTGGCCCTGACTTTGTCTTTTCTAATCTGGAAGACCTTTATTCTTTCTTTTGCCTGATGGTTCTGGCCAGTATTTCCAACATTATGTTCAATAGGAGTGGTAAGAGTGGGCATCCTTTCTGTGTTTCTGTTCAATAGCACCCAATCAGGATGACATTTATAGTTGATTTATCATATATGGTTTTTATTGTGTTGAGATACTTTCCTTCTATACCTAATTTGCTGAGAGTCATTATCATGAAGGAATGTTGAATT
>NW_007728454.1:286933-287303 GCF_000696425.1 Galeopterus variegatus | reverse complement strand
TTAGTTAGCCTAGCTAATGGTTGTCTATTTTCATTATCTTCTTAAAGATCCAACTTTTTGCTTCATTGATCTTTGTGTCTTTTTTGGGTCTCTATTTCATTTAGTTCTGCTCTGACATTAATTATTTCTTTCCATCTACTAATTTGGGATTGGATTGTTCTTGTTTTTCTAGTTCTTTGAGGTGTAGCATTAGGTTCTTTATTTGAATTCTTTCTATTCTTTTGATGTAAGTATTTATTACAATAAACTTCCCTCTTAGTACTGCTTTTTCAGTATCCCACATGTTTTGCTATGATGTATCTTTATGTTTATTAATTTCAAGAAATCTTTTGAATTTCTGTTTAATTTCTTCTTTAACCCATAAGTCTTT
>NW_007728454.1:280161-281414 GCF_000696425.1 Galeopterus variegatus | reverse complement strand
CCACACTGCGCTCAGCCAGTGAGCGCTGTGAGTGCACCGGTCATCCCTATATAGGATCCGAGTGCTGCTGCGCTCCCAGCGCTGCACTCTCCCAAGTGTGCCACAGGCTCGGCCCAGCATTTACTTTTAATAATTTAAAAAAAAAAAATCTTTTTTACCCAATGCAAAGATTAATTGTCAGAATGCTAAGGAAAAGAGAGTTTGCATTATAGACATCAAAATCTTTTCTGTACCAAGGGAACAAAATATAAGCAGTCGTTTGCATCTGAATGTGGGCAGTTAAAGATGATTCGATTCCTTCTTTTGCTTCCCTGTATTTTCAAAATTTCTATCATAGCATATATAGTTTCTATTAAGTGTAAGGTTAAATAGTATTTATTTTTCAAATGCTTTCTGGTAACATTTAAGGAACTGTTATCTAAAAAGATAAAAGAGCAAAGCCAGTTTTTTGACCCTATCAACATAAATTTCTTTTTAAAAACTTGCTATAGGTGAGCTCTTATTTTGACATTTATTTGAGCCCTTCTTGGTTAGCCTGTAGTTCACTTCACTCCAAACCCTCCTTTTTTCGTGCTTGTTGTTGAAACATTCTTTTAACAGCTCAGAAGGCTGCAGAAATGCTGTGCTTGATGAGGCAAAGTGGATTAAAGAAGGGAGTGTGCTCAATGTTGGCAGTGAAGACTCACATTGTTTGAGAAACTACCGAGCAATTTGAGATTCAGCAGTTTTCTTTCCAGTTAAAAAATCTGTGTTGTAAAAGTGAAGTTAAATCATGAAGAGATGAGATAGTGTAAGACATTAAATGTCTGTTATAGATGCTGACTGAGAGACTCCCCTTTTCTCAGTTAAGGACTCTACTATGAGATGGACTATTACTCAAAATGCTCCACTTTCCTGCTATTTTTCTTTTTCTTTTTTTTTTTGTGACTGGTAAGGGGATTGCAACCCTTGGCTTGGTGTCGTCTGCACCACGCTCAGCCAGTGAGTGCACCGGCCAAACCCGCTGCGGGAGCGCCCCTGTGCTCCCAAGCACCGCACTCTCCCGAGTGTGCCACGAGGCCGGCCCTCCTGTTATTTTTCTTCAGGCACTACTGCATCCCAGGCCTCTACAGACTGTACTGCTTCTAGTGAATTGTCCATGGCATTGGCCTTCAGGAATGTGGTTCCTGGGTCTGTTTGTCAGAACCGACTCGTATTGCTATCCATTTACTTCAGCCACAAGGCTAGCCAGTGGAAGACCACAAAGCTCAGGA
>NW_007728454.1:275792-279872 GCF_000696425.1 Galeopterus variegatus | reverse complement strand
GTATTGCTATCCATTTACTTCAGCCACAAGGCTAGCCAGTGGAAGACCACAAAGCTCAGGATAATTATTACCACCTCTCTTTACTGGATAGTTTTCTTGGGGAGATTAGTTAGTCTTCTTACCCACATTTTCAGTTCTTTTCTAAAGCTCATATATTGGAAGCCAGGGTGCTGACATCAAATTAAGCTATTATTAGGCAGCCCTCTGTTCAGACTCTGATAAGTGTCCCAAGTGCAATATGCAAGAAACATCCAGGAACTGCTAAGCCTTCTAATTGTTCTTTAAGTCTTTAGAGCATTTTCATATCCAAATTATTTATTGTTTAATCCTCACAAAACCCCTATGAGTTGGATATGATGTCTTGTTAGAGACTTAGCCAGATTAAGGACCGGTAAGTGGCAGATCTCAAACCCACACGTCCAGACTCCATTTTTGAGCAAATGGAGTTCATTTTCTTTTGGTTTTGTTTCTTTGTTGTCCAGGGTATCTTTAGTATGTCACATCCTTCAAAGGCTAAGAAAAAATGGAGAGAACAGAAGAAAAAAGGCTTTTCTGATAAATGGCAAATTTAAAGTGCTGATAATATGAAGACACATTTGAATTGAAAACACATTTGCCATAACTTTTAGAAGCGTTCTTGGAGGGCTTTTTCATACCTTGACAATACCTCCTTTGCATGGCCGTTCTCCTCAATGTGGGGAGAGAGTATGACCAAGGCATTTGCCAAAGAAGCTGCTGTTCCTCATCCCTGAGGGGGTAGCGTGATCTCAACTATTTCTGCTGGATGTTTGGGTAACTACAGCACTGCTCCTAGCATGAAAGCCAGCTCTGTTTTGTGGGATTTCCTCTTTCCTGCCCTACTTGGGCGGGCGTACAGTATTAAGATAACAAATGATCCCATCTGCTGTTCATGACTATGCTCTATCTATGTGCCAAGATTAAACAAGAAAGTCTTACCTTGTGTCTTGTCTGGGCAACCACAATGACCCATCAGTTCTATTCATACACTTCTGAGACCACAGATCAAGTCTAGTTCACAATTTGTTAGATTCCAGTGGAAGGTTGGTAATCTGAATCAGTGAGTTTTAACACATTGGACTTATCAAATAATTCAAGTTAGTACAATGAGGTGCTTTAGAAATCAAGTCAGTCCATGGGCTTATTGACTGAGGACAGTAAGAAAATCAGGAAACCTTTGAGGGATTTTTAAAATAAATTGCTTACAGAGTATCACACTTAGAGACAACTGAAATACAAATTATATATATGTAAGTTGTTGTTCATTGCCCCCAGCAAGCACCAGCATTTCCACAGGAACTTTTTAATGAAGACACCAGAGCTTTCAGGGCTCTGGTTCTGTAGCCCCAGTGTTTGCCACAAGCTCCTGTGGAGCATTTAACCTGTATTTGTAAAACATTCTACAGTTGAGTCTGATAGTCAAGGCCGTCTTTCAAGAAAATACATTGATTTCTATTTGGAGAAAAAAGGAGAAATTGAAGATAAAACAAACAAACAAAAAAAACCAGGGACATGTTAGGGGAGTTAACTCTGTCCCTTTCCTCCATTGTATTATCTGCACAGCAGTTATTACCATCTGAAATCATTTTTTTTTTACTTGTTTCTTCCCAACTTCACTCATTGTATATACTCCATGAGAGTAAAAACTTTGTCTTTTGTACTTTGCACTAAATAAAGGTTGTTGAAGGAATGAAAACAATTTCAGAAAGCATCTTTATCTACCCTACTTTTTACATATTAAGACATTGACACCCTGTATATTTAAGTGGTTGGAAAGTTTTCCCAAACCGCAGTGAATGAATCAGGATAAGAACTTGGGTCTCCTCTCAACTCTGGTGTTAGTTACTCTGTGTCAGTTACTTTCAAGTGGTCACTACTCAAGAACATTCATCCAGATAGTATCAATTGATTGCTCATGTGTCAGGTTAGGTGTTGTGGTAAGTACAAAAAGTACACTAACACTTTTTTTGCTTCAAGAAATTTATTACCTAGTAAGAGCAATAAAACATATTCACTGAAACTACTCCCCCGAATGGTTACTCCCCCATTGTGAATGAAACCAGTGCATCTTTGGCCTATTCACTAGTGACTCAGCAATTTGGCACATATGTTTTGGTAAAGAGTCAAGTGCATTGCACAGTATATAGATATCCATTACCAAATTCATCCACCTGTGTGTCTGTTACCTAAGCGATTGTTACAGTCACTATGGGCACATGGCTACAGAGTCTGGCTCTTTTGGTAGGATTATTGGATTGCACTTCTAGGTACCTACACCATACCATCTTTTGTCACATAATTCACTGATCCCCTAATGGCCACCCTGAGGAAGAGATGAGAAGGGGACTAGAAGGAACAATGAATTAAGTTTTCATTGCTCTGCCCTTAATCAAGGCCTGGATTTGTGTAATAATCTGAGGAATACACTTGTTAATACAGGGCAGGTAAAAATTCACATTGTCAGCAAAACTTTGATGGTATCAAAATAAATATGAGTCACATAATTTCAGCTTTTGAAGGTGGGGTTTGAGAAACCAGAAGAGCTTTCCTGACTGGCAAGCAGGGAGATAGCAGAAGCCTCATGGGAATGGTGGATCCCGTGCCTTCTCCACCACACTGAGCAATTGCTGAGACCCCCACCAGGGTGCCTAAGTCTGGTGTCTTTATTTCCCTGTCAATATTCTGATACAGCATGAAGCAAAACCTCTTTTGTGAATCCTGCAGTCTCAAATACATCAAAGATCTTAGGAGGAGGTGTTGCTGGAGAGTTTCATTGCTCAGGGCTAATTATTCATATGAGAATCCATCCAGAAAAGTTGCTAAGCTGGTTTGCTGGCTGTTTGGTGGAGACTTTTAAAGAGACATTGCCACATTTGAATAGAGAATTTTACTTTATAAAGACTATACATGGAGAGGACAGTGAAAACACAAGTTATACTATGACAAAGTCAATGGAATTTCTTTTAATTTTCATCCTTAAAACTATATTTAAAAGTAAACTGAACAGTGTGACATCACTGTTCCTTGAACATCCCATTCAAAAGGCAGATATAGTTTCTTTATATGTTGTGTTTTAAAGCTACAAATGAATGGAGATGAGTTGGAATTACGCCATATAGTTACTGTGGGAAAATCATGATAAAATATTACTCAATAAAGCTCAGAGACTAACTCATGCACACATGCACACCATAAACAACCTCTCTTATACTGTGAAAACCAAAAGATATGCATACTTCATTCCTTAATTATTATTCTTGAATGAAATTTGCTTAGACAAAAAAGTTAAGAACTTACCAAATATGCCCATCAGCCATCATTTTCACATAGTTTTCTGGGAACTTTGATTTGGCATGAATTCTGTGCCCTGATGTGTCTCTTTCCCAAATCTTAAAAGGAGAGATGTAATTAAAATTGACATGATTTAAACACTCAGCATAGCCTCTCTCCAGCAGAACTGGATTGGATGCTTCCTTTCTCTGTCTCTACAGCTTGAAGTGTCTGTATCTAAAGCCCAGCACAGAGGCTTCCAGTCAAGATGGTAGAATAGATGGTTCCCAGTGTCACTCTCCCACAAATCAACCAATTTACAACTATTAAGAAGCAATGACGGGCCGGCCCGGTGGTGCACTGCTACAGTGCGCCGCTTGGGAGTGCGGCAGCGCTCCCGCTGAGGGTTCGGNAGATAATCATATGGTTTTTGTCCTTGATTTTGTTGATGTGGTGTATCACATTCATTGACTTACATATGCTGAATTGTCCTTGCATCCCTGGGATGAATCCCACTTGATCATGGTGTGTAATTTTTTTGATGTATTTCTAAATTCTGTTTGTTAATACATTGTTGAGGATTTTTATGTCTATGTTCATCAGAGATATTGAGCTATCGTTTTACCTTTGTCTAGTTTTAGTATCAGGGTGATGCTGGCCTCATAGAATGAGTTTGGGAGAATGGCCTCTGATGCAGTCTTTTGCTATAGTTTGAAGAGAATTAGTATTAATTCCTCCCTAAAGGTTTGGTAGAATTTGGCAGTGGAGCCATCCAGTCCTGGGCTTTTCTTT
>NW_007728454.1:274881-275565 GCF_000696425.1 Galeopterus variegatus | reverse complement strand
TATTAATTTCAAGAAATCTTTTGAATTTCTGTTTAATTTCTTCTTTAACCCATAAGTCTTTTGCAGGAGCATATTGACTAATTTCCATATATTCCTTCAGTTTCCAGAGTTTTGCTTGTTATTGATATCTAGTTTTAATCTGTTTTGTTCTGAAAAGATACTTGAGATGATTTAAGTTTTTTAAAATTTATTAAGACTTCATTTGTTACCTAACATGGTCTATCCTGGAGAATGTTCTATGTGCTGATGAGAAGAATGCATATTCTGTACTTATTGGATGACATGTTCTGTAGATATATGCCAGATTCAATTGTTCTAAAATGTAGTTTAAATCATGTGTTTCTCTGTTGATTTGTTGCCTAAATGATCTGTCCAATGCTGAGAGAGGGGTGTTGAGGTCCCCAACTATGATCATATTGGGTTCTATTTTTTTATTTACTTCTAATAGTGTTTGCTCTATATATCTGGGTGCTCTGGTGTAAGGTGAATATGTATTTATGACTTTTAGGTTTTCTTGCTGTATAGATTCCCTTTATCATTATATAATAGCATTCCTCATCTCTTCTGTGGTTTTGGGTTTAAAGACTATTTTATCTGATATAAGAATAGCTACTCTTGCTTGGTTTTGGTTTCCATTTGCATGGTATGTCTTTTTCCATCCCTTCACTATTAGTCTGTGTGTGT
>NW_007728454.1:270353-274539 GCF_000696425.1 Galeopterus variegatus | reverse complement strand
TATGTCTTTTTCCATCCCTTCACTATTAGTCTGTGTGTGTCTTTACAGGTGAGGTGAGTCTCTTGAAGACAGCATATAGTTGTGTCTAACTTTTTAATCCAATCAGTCCATCTGTGTCTTTTGAGTGGGGGATTTAATTCACTTACATTTAGGGTTGTTATTGAAAGGTATTGTCTTGCTCTTGCATTTTATCAATTTTCATTTGGATGTTTAAAATCTTTGTTCCTTTCTTACCATTTCATTGTTTGTCCTCAGTGTTTTTTGGTTATTTGAGATGGTAAGATATAGTTTTTTTCTTTTTCTCATTTGCATTATTGTTCTACCAGTGCTGTTGTTTTTTCTTTCTTGTGTGTTCATGGTAGTGATGATCATTTTTTTGGATTCTAGATGTAGAAGTCCCTTGAGGATTTCTTTTAGGGCTCATCACGTGGTGGTGAACTCTTACAGGTTTTTTTTTCTTTTTTTTTTTTGGTGTGGGAAATACGCTATTTCTCGCTCATTTATGATGGATAGCCTTGCTGGTTATAGTATTCTTGGTTGGCTTTTTTTTTCTTTTAGTATTTTGAATATATTATCCCATTCTCTTCTGGCTTATATGGTTGCTCTTGAAAAGTCTGCTATTAGTCTGATGGGGGTGCCCTTATATTTGACTTGATGCTTTTCTTTTGCTCTTTTTAAGATTCTCTCTTTGTCTTTGGGTTTTGCCAATTTGACTACAATGTGCCATGGAGAGGATCTTTTTGGACTGAATCTGTTTGGGGATCTTTGAGCTTCTTTGATCTGAATGTCTGTGTCTCTCCCTATACCTGGGTATTTTTCTGCTATTATTTAATTGAACAGTTTTCAATGCATTTTCTTTTCTCCCTTCCAGAATATCCATGATTCAGATGCTTGTGTACTTAAGATTGTCTGCTAGCTTTCTTAGATTTTCTTCATTTTTAAAATTCTTTCTTTCTTTCTTTTTAAATTTTGTCTGCCTAAGTTATTTTGAAAAGACTGTCTTCAAGATCAGAAATTCTTTCTTCTGCTTGCTCTAACCTGCTGCTTAAGCTCTTGGTTGTGTTTCTCATTTTGTTGAATGAATCCTCCAGTTCCAGGAGTTCTGCTACATTCTTTTTTAAGGTGTTAATCTGTTTGTAAATTTTCTCCTTCATATCCTGGATACTTTTTCTCATTTTGTTGTGTTGTCTAACTGAATCTTCCTGTATTTAATTTAGTTTCCTTGGAGGGTGTCATATTTTCTTGTTTTTTTGTATTCCTAGTATCTCTACATTGATGTCTTGTCTTTTGGTAGAGCAGTTGCTTCTTCTATTACTTTGGAGTGGGCTTTGAGGAGAGAGACTTACTCCCACGAATGTGCTTTATATTGATTATTGTGTAGGGTGTTTTAGTATTGGTTCTGGATAGATACAGTAACATAGTCTTCATGTGGGTACTTCAGCCATAGTCACTGTTTGAATTGCATGTGAGTGCCTCCATGGTCTAGCCACTGGAGCACTTAGTGATTGTTTGCTGAGGTTAGTGACACTGTGTAGGTTCTTTGGGAATGTGGGTGAGCTCTTAAGTTCTTGACAGAAGTGCCTGGGTGCCCTGTTGCTCTTTGGCTAGGATGGGTGACCCTGGGCTGGCTGTGGGCATGTGATAGTGTCCTGTGACCATGATGGGTGCAATAGGGTATATTATAGCTCTTCAGTTTGAATGGGTGATCCTGGGCAGAGTTTCTCTTTTCTTTTTCCTACAGGCAGAGGCTTCCCCTGGTTGGGGGATGGGTTGGTGGTGATTGGGAATGTTTTTCCTTACTCTATTTCAGCATCCTGGTTTCTGCACTTGTTGGGGTTTCTATGTGTGCCTTCCCCAGATCAAGGCAGTTGTGTGGGCTACACACAGATCTCCCACCACCAGGTGTGCTACCACATGTAGCAGGGTAATTCCCCTGTGGGTTGGGTCACTGGGTCATGGGTCTGCACTTGCTCACCTCTTTCCCTAGGCTCTGCTGGTGACTCTCCTTTTGTCAGTGTGGTTGAGTGGTCTTTGGGCCACCTTCACCATGGTGGTGCCTGCTGCTCTGGCACTGAGCCACCCTTGCAACAGAAGTGACTGTGGCAGTGGCTGTGGTGGACAATCTGTGCAGCAGTGGTGTCTGCAGCAGCAGCAAGGGCTGCCTGTAGCTGCTGAGGTCCCTGGGCATGCTTCTTCTCATAGATTTTCTGATGGAATTAGTTTTATGGAGATTTCCAAGTGGCTTAATTCTCATTTTTTATTTTACCACTTCTAAGGCATTAATGGTCAATCAGTAGTTCCATAAGGAAATATTTAAAATCTTAATGAACTGCAAATTTTACATATTATTTCAACTGCAAAGATTTTTGATTTCTATGGTAGTCTAAAATGCCTATTTCTTTCATACAATGTTTTTGGATGTTTATTTTTTCTAGAGCTATCAGGCAAGGGTCATTCTTGTGAGCAGTTTTCTAGCATTCCTACACTTATGAATCTTGGAGAAAAATCCTCCCAGCTAAGCTCCTAGGCTAATAAGCACCTCTCTTCTAATACTTGCTGGCTTTGCCTCTAGCTACTCTGGTCAGAACCTCTTTACTTCCTGTTTTCTGGAAGCATAGGCCACAATTTAGCAGCCGAATGACCAAAGATAGCCAAACTTGTCCTATCTGAGCCATCTTTCCTCTGGGTATGGCCGTCTTATCTCTACTTTCTGTTTTCTCTGTTCTAGCTAGACCCATTTCTAATAGATCTGGCTTCCATTTTGCTTTCTCAGTCTTCTACACACCATTACTCTGAACATTTAACCTGGTACTTATGTATCACTGGCCAAGTCTAATTTAGGACAGTTGTAGCTAACAAATTAATAATCCTACTCCCCTTGAAATAATCTGTGAACAGTACCAGTGAACTGTTTTCTAAGATATTCCACAATGTAGAGAGAACACACAAAGTGTGGTGGTAAGGGACTCTCTGCATTAACAGCAGTGTCAGGTAGTAGCAGGAAGTTAGAAAAAGATAAGAGTGGGAGGAGGAGACCTAGTATTTGCAAGTACCACAATGTAGAGAGAACACACAAAGTGTGGTGGTAAGGGACTCTCTGCATTAACAGCAGTGCCAGGTAGTAGCAGGAAGTTAGAAAAAGATAAGAGTGGGAGGAGGAGACCTAGTATTTGCAAGTGGGAAAACTGCACATAGGCAAGCACATGCACAAAAACAGCCACAGGAAACAAGGACAGATGGGAGCTCTGCCCCCACATTGGGCACCAATTCTCACTTTGCTAAATAAAACTGTTCTTTTTCCTTGAGCTGCTCTCACTCGAACCTGCTCCATCCTCTCTGGAGTGTATTCTTGCTTTGCTAACTTGCTTTGCTAAATTAAACTGTCCTTTGCTTTTCACCTCTGGTATGTCTCATCCAATTCTTTGTCTGAAACACCAGGTACCCAGATTTAGCCAGCAGAACTCCTTCATCCCTTAACATCTTGGTTCCCTGACCAGGAAAAACATTTCCCTTACTAAGGTGTCATTTTGGAATAAACATTTTGGATTCCAAGCATGGTAGAAAATAGAATCATTTAGTGTTAGGAAATTTATCCAAAGTACCAATTAAACTCAAGCTAAAAGTATGAAGATGTAGGAACTAACGAGGTTGCACATGGATAGGCTTTTAAGACTAAAGAAATTATGGGATTTTTTTTAAAATAAAAAAAAGAAAGGAAAAACAACTGGAAATAAAAGATGGTGTTTAAGCCTGATGGACAAAAGTTAGATAGCCATATAAATAAAATAAACATAAGCTAAAGGTTCACTGAAAACAAAAGAAGCACCCTGTCCACCCACTTAACATGAAACTACCAGCCACATGGGCTATTTAGGTGTGACTTCTCTGAGAAAAAGCTTGCTGTTTCCTGGGGGATGTCTGAAGCCCCCAAACCTCACATTTTGTTTTTTTATGTCCTCTTCTCCTATTTTAATAAATTTTTAAAAATAATGCACTGCTATTTCAGTAATATAAGTCATATAAAACCAGAGCTGTTAGTTTACTGGGGAGAGTAAGTTCATGTATTTGATTTAAAAATTTTAAGCTGTAATTTCTAAATACTAAGTTGATTAGCATTTACTTTTTTTTGTCCTTTTTTTGAGACCGGCCACACTGCGCTCAGCCAGTGAGCGCTGTGAGTGCACCG
>NW_007728454.1:264819-269868 GCF_000696425.1 Galeopterus variegatus | reverse complement strand
TTTGGCATGAATTCTGTGCCCTGATGTGTCTCTTTCCCAAATCTTAAAAGGAGAGATGTAATTAAAATTGACATGATTTAAACACTCAGCATAGCCTCTCTCCAGCAGAACTGGATTGGATGCTTCCTTTCTCTGTCTCTACAGCTTGAAGTGTCTGTATCTAAAGCCCAGCACAGAGGCTTCCAGTCAAGATGGTAGAATAGATGGTTCCCAGTGTCACTCTCCCACAAATCAACCAATTTACAACTATTAAGAAGCAATGACGGGCCGGCCCGGTGGTGCACTGCTACAGTGCGCCGCTTGGGAGTGCGGCAGCGCTCCCGCTGAGGGTTCGGATCCCATGTACAGACTGGTTCCCGCTCACTGGCTGAGCGAGGTGCGGATGCAACACCGAGGGTTGCGATCCGTTGCCGGACACGAAAAAAGACAAAAAAAAAAAAAAAAAAGAAGCAATGACAGCCAAGCTGGGGCCACTAGGGTTCAGGGGAAGAGAAGGAGAGACCTAAGGAGTTCATGAAGGCAGGAGAAGCCACAATGAGAGAAAGAACCACTCCCACCATTTTAAATCCTGGCTGCTTCAAGGCTGGAGCTGGTGAGCACATGGAGAAAGAGCTGGCAAAAGCCACAGCTGTGCCCTTCAGATGAAGTTGCTTGGAGGTGGCAGGGGAGAAGAGGGCCTTGGTGGCCCCAAGGCCAGCAAGACCACTAAAAGAGTTCCTGTGGACCCACATAGGAGCAAGGAGCCAGAACAGCTGAAAAACACAGCCACTCAGAGGCTGGTGACTCATTGCAAGGGGCTGGCACATGGCCTGTCCCATGGGAAGTGTTTGGAGTAGGGACAGAGGGGGAAATAGGCCACGAGGAGAACACTGGGGGCACAGCAGGGACAGCTCATCTGCCCTCCAATCAGCACAGGCCCACTCTATGTAGACTGGTCAGGAATGTAGAACTGCACGGGGTGCAGTTTGCACAAAAGACTCAGGCCCAGACCAGAGTTTCTATGCAACTCAGGTGTACTGGATCTCATAAGACCTGGAAGTGCTTATAAAGTCAACCATTAAAACCTGAGCTGCACAAAAAGCTTTCCCCAAGGAATCAGCAGCAAAACAGCAATTTAGCTCAAACACAGAGCTCAAGTGCTGGTCCCCACAGCAAATTCCCCCATTTTAGAAGTAAGTAGAGGACAACAAATTAGTTCCAGTGCAGAGTTTAAATGGTAAGAACAGTGAAAAACCCAACACAGAACTGAAAGAAAAAATAAAATACCCACAGACCAGAGACAAAGTTTGATATTAACTAGTAAAGGTCTCACATCACCAAAGAACACCTATAAAACCTAGAAGGACTGGAAGCCCCCTAGGCTCCCAAGCCAGGGAGGGGAGAGAGCCAGGGGCCTGAGCCATGTCCCCCAATACCCACAACCAGCCTAGCAGTGACCAATGAGCTGCTTCAGGAAGCACCCTGGGCTCTCAAGCTGGGCCGGTGGGGGGCCTCAGGCCTTACCCATGCCCCCCCAACACAAGCAACCACCCCAGTGATGACCACTGTGCCACTGCAGAAGGTGCCCTGGACTCCCAAGCCAGGGTGATGGGGGGGCTGAGGGCTTCAGCCACACACCTCTGACATCTGCACCCAGGCCAGCAATGACCAAGCTACTGCTGAAAACTCCCTGGTCTCCTCTGCAGGAATGGGGGGAAGGGGTGCCACAGGCCTCAACCATGCCCCTTTTCCTCCCTCCTTCCCCAACACTATTTCCTTCTCTCATCCCTTCCCCCTCCCCCCAAGTGCTCCACAGCAACATCTTAAAATGTAAAAATAAATAAATAAACAAAATTTAAAAAAGTAATAAAAATATTAAAAAAGAAGCTTAAAAAAAAAAAAAAAAAAAAAAAGCCCAGCAGAGTGCCTGAACCAGGAGATGTCCAGCCTATGGACTGTTGAATAAATTAGTAACTACTACCTCTGAGGCTATTTTCTTTGCTAATGAAGCAGCTCTTTCTTGAGTTGGATTTAGCGGATGAATACATTTGTATGTTTCTATTTGTAATTTGTGCTTTGTGAATATCTATTTTACTGAATATAGTTATAAAGCCTGTCATTGAGTGGGTAGTAGATTGGTTTGAGTGGTCCAATTAGGATTACAACACTTCACATTAAAACGCTACCAATTTGAGATTAGGATGTGTAAACAATTTTTTTCTTTAGAATGTTTAAAAGTTGTCATAGACTCAAGAAGGAAGATAAACAACATGTATTTGCAATACACTATGTCCAGGCACTATATTTTGTATGAATATCATCACATTTAATTGTTGCAACAAACCTTTGAAGTGTTATTCTGCCCATTTTATAGAGATGAAGAAACTAAGACTCAGGGAAACTTCCTAGTTAATAAGAGGAAGAAAAGACAGGATTCACACATGGGTCTGTCTGACTCTAAAGACAGTGTGCCATTTACACATACTATTAGCACATTTAGTCATTCACATCTTAGTATAAATAATTTTATTCTCATCTTACTATGAATTATTTTATTTGCATTTATTTCCTGCTGAATATATCAGTCAGCCTGAGAAGGGAGTTTTGAAAGAAATGAAGAGGAGTGGACAATTTTAAAAGGGAGGTAAGAATGGAAATCTGAGGCGCTATGATGATGCTTTGTAAACAGAACATGAGGTTTCCAGGTGCTTATGTGTTTGTGTTTGAGTTGGGATTAAGGAAGGCACCTTGTGGAAAAGAAAGAAACACTGAGGAGAAGAAAGGATAGTAAAGGTATTTTCTTAGAATTTGGACATGTTTGGTTTTAACAATGTGAAATGGAACCACACATCTTTAAATAGTGAAGTGATGCTGAATGCATTATTACTTGGGAAACTATTTCAAGTTTTATGGGTTAATTTAAACCAGTATATCTTTGCTCTTTTAAAATTCTTTTGTGTTTTCATGCTTACATGAGGAAATAAATGATAAATAAAAAGAATGTAAGTGAAAAAAACTTCAGGCTTGAGAGAGACGACTGAAATTTTCTCTACACGGTGGCTGAGAACAAATCTAGCTTCACCTCTTTAACACCAGTAACTTGGGTTTTGAAAATGAGAAAGGTAGGCTCACCCACTCATCAGCAGGCCCATGGACATAATGCAGTGCCTGGATCTCTTTTGTGGACATCTGTTTGTGAAGAAGCAGTTGTAAAGGCTTCCCATTATTTGGTAAGTCTTGCTTCATTTTTGCAGAACAATTCGTAGTATAATAACTAAAGACATGTGTCACATGTTAACGAATTAGACTCCTTAGCCTCTATCTTTTACTAGGGTCTTCAAAATGTTAAACATGCCCCAAGAATGGATATACTTGAAGGCAGCCTATCAATGGCTAAGAACACTAACCCTGAAAGGAGAGCTTGCCTGCGTTCAAGTAAGTCTCTGCCACTTCCTGGTTGTATGACTTCAGATAAGTGACTCAATATAGCCAAGCCTCAAGTACCTCATCTGTCACGTGGGGTAATAATTCTATCAAACTCACCACATTGTTGTGAAGATTAGAGAGAAGTAGTCACATAATATTCTTAATATAGTATGCAGTATGTATTCTTAGTGTAGAGTTTAGCATATAGTAAGCTCTCAGTAAATAGTAAGGTTTTTCCCCCAGAATTGGTTTTGAGGTTCCAACTGATCTTCAGTTCACATTCTAGTTAATTCTCCTAGGTAAGAGTCCTTCTGCATTTCTACTTCTCCTAAAATCCAGAGTTTAACCTGAAACCTATACAAACTCCTAGCACAAATTTGATGGCAAATCATGAAGAGTTAGGTTTGGAAGTAAGTAGGAAATTGACCAAACTGCAACTACTTTCCAACCTTCTATGCCTCTTCCACACACATGCTGTTTGCTAATTTCTTGCTTGCTCTATGGCTCTTCAGGAACAGAGAGAAAATAAGGCAAATGTTGTCTGTGGAATTGCTAGTGATTGAAGATTGGGAAATTCTAATAAAGGGACAAAATTATTCTCCAAAGAATTAGTAACCAGAGATATTACAGTTGAATTTGATAGAGACTGCTGTTACTAAAGCAAATATGAATTTTTGAACATACAGGAAACACTGAAATCTGTCTCACACAGTTATTCTTCTAAAATATGCCAGAAAAAGCACTCCTGGTGTGAGAAAACCCCAAAAGAAGGAGGAACCAGGTGAACGTTGTCTTGCTCAGCTGAAGCCTTATAATCTCCAGTCAAACTTGTAGGCATCGTTCTCAATCCTTGCAAATACTAAATAAGCCTGATGCTCCATGTGCTTATCCCATTTAAATGCAGTATTAATAGGTCTTGAACAATTGTTAAAATGTAGTTTAATAGAATAATTTTCTCATATGATGCCAACTATATTGTTTCATGTGCCGCTGCTAGTTTGGAATTTGATGTTTTATTTATTTTTGCTATCTCTAATTGTCATGTCTGTTATTCATGCTTGTTTCATTGCTTAGGCACTCGAGCAGCAATGATGATCTTCTTTCTGCCATTTATGTCAAGATATCATTATTTGCACTAATGGAAACAAGAAAGAAGTCAAATACAAATGTCATTACTAGATGACATGGGATCACAACATTACAGTGGATTTTACTTCCTAAATAAAACTCCCTTATGCCAATATTAAATTAGTTAATATTCTCTCACCACACATTGGTAAAATAATGGAAGAAGGCAGACTGGGAGTTTCAAAGCAGTGGGGTTGTGTGTGTGAGGGTGTATGTGATGTTTGTGTGCCTGAATACCAGGAATAATCCCCAAGGCAGGTATTTTGTTGAAAATAATACCTCTGTAGGTATCTTATGCTCATTAAAAATACTGTGACTATTCTGAGTTATACCATTATTAAATATACCACTTTCTGTTTTTTCTCACAAAGTAAGGTAATTAAATGCCAAAGTAATTTTTATTATTCATTAATCATTGAACACTCTTCTCAAAAAAAAAAAATCTCTGTTGTTTTTAAAAACTTTATTTATTTATTAATATTATTTTTTACATTCTTTTTTTTTTTTTTTTTTTTT
>NW_007728454.1:264550-264809 GCF_000696425.1 Galeopterus variegatus | reverse complement strand
TTAAAAACTTTTTTTTTTTTTTAATTTTTTTTTTTTCATTTTTTTTTTTTTTTTTTTTTTTTTGTCCTTTTTTGAGACCGGCTGCACCGCGCTCAGCCAGTGAGCGCTGTGAGCGAACTGGTCATCCCTATATAGGATCCGAACCCTCAGCGGGAGCGTTACTGCGCTCCCAGCGATGCACTCTCCCGAGTGCGCCATGGACTCAGCCCTATTTTTTTACATTCTAAGATGATGTTGCACAGCAGTTGGGGGAGGGGGA
>NW_007728454.1:263165-264341 GCF_000696425.1 Galeopterus variegatus | reverse complement strand
CACTCTCCCGAGTGCGCCACGGACTCAGCCCTATTTTTTTACATTCTAAGATGATGTTGCACAGCAGTTGGGGGAGGGGGACAAGGGAAGGGGGAAAGAAGTAGGGTGGGAGGAATAGGAAGGAGGTGGGGCTTGGTCAAGTCCTATGACACCCCCTTCATTCTGGCAGTGGAGACCAGAAAGGTTCCAGCGATGGCTTGGTGGTCATTGCTGGGCTGGTTGCAGATGTTGGGGGTGCACAGCTGAGGCTGTTGGCCCCCCACCACCCCTGCTTGGGAACCCAAGGCACTTCCTGTAGTGGCTTGGTGGTTGTTGCTGGGCTGATTGCAGATGTCAGGGGAATCTCCATGTTTTTATCTCTTTATCAACCACCTCCCCCAGAGTTCTCTTGCAAAATATGGTTGAAGTGTTGTAACTACAAAATGGTTGGAGGATATAAGATGACATGAAAGAAAGGAAAGACTGACCATTCAAATTAAGTTAAAAAATATCGATGACCAAACAAATAAATAATGCACTTCACAGACACTGAAAAAGACACAATCGTGATGAGATACTCTGATGTAAGCACAACAGGAGACACTGGAAGTGGAATAAACTACTAAGTCATCAAACTTCTTTCAGGGAAGGATTATTATCTTTCTTATTTTGATAAAATGAGATGTAGCATATATTTCCACAGTAATTCCAGAATTTTAATAGACACAATGCTCAAGCACAGTTCTCAAATGTATTCAATATCACCACCAATTGATGTTGGAACTAATGAAGGATACGTAGAAGTGCCTCATTTAAATTCTAGAGCACATTAATTAGTGCAGGAAAAGGTTTTAAAAAGGAACAAATGGGCCGACCCCGTGGCGCACTTGGGAGAGTGCGGCGCTGGGAGCGCAGCGACGCTCCCGCCGCGGTTCGGATCCTATATAGGAATGGCCGGTGCGCTCACTGGCTGACTGGCTGAGCGCGGTGTGGACGACACCACACCAAGGGTTGTTGTCCCCTTACCAGTCACGAAAAAAAAAGACAAAAAAAAAAAAAAAAAAAAAAGAACAAATACTTCTACTTTGTTATGTTATCTAGACATTTTCATAATTGATCAAATAGACTTAAAATAAATGGTCTGAATTTACCTAACAATCCTGCTCACAAATTACTCCTTCCCTCCCTCCCCTACAA
>NW_007728454.1:237016-262294 GCF_000696425.1 Galeopterus variegatus | reverse complement strand
TGTCCGGCAACGGATCACAACCCTCAGTGTTGCCCCCGTACCGGGCCGGGGACCGGCAACGGGATTGCAAGGCTCGGCGTTGCTCCCGCGCCTCGCTCAGCCAGCGAGCGGGAACCGGTCTGTATGTGGGATCCGAACCCTCGGACGGGAGCGCCGCCACGCTTCCCAAGCGGCGCACTATCCAGTGCGCCACCGGTCCGGCCCAGCATTCCTATTTTAAAAAGACCTTCTTCAAAGTATATTTACACAAAAGTTTTCATTTTGGACATCTTAAAACAACAGATCCTTACTAAAAACTGTGAAAGTGACAAAAATCCTTTTGCAAATATTTCTATCAGCCAGTTGATACTCATTATTTAAGGTACTTACATTTATATAATTAAAATAGTTATTTTCAAAATATGAATTCAACATTTTCCCCAAATCAAAATAATATTTTTATTAAACAAAGGTTTGAGATTTTTCGGTGACTAGGTTGTAGTTTAGAAAAGACTTTTTCTTCTTTCTCTTAAATGTCTGATTTGTTAACTGAGGGAGGATATTTTCCTGCTGGTTTTTACTGAAATAGACACAAATATTTGCTTTCATAAGGTATTGCATTAATGGAAGAGTTGGAATGAACCATGACAATAAATAAAATTTTAAGTTTCATTGATCAAAACTGCAACACCGTAGTTACTAGATAAAACCTGGAGAAATGGTTTTTACAATTTCAGAAAGCTTACAAATTGCACTGCATCACTTTGATTAAAAACAATTTATCCTGTCTTTAAAAAATCCATACAGAATTGGAGAGCAATTAAAGACAAAGTCAAATGAGATTTCTCATGTTGACAGTCAATCCCATTGGGCTCGGTCCCTGCCCTTCTGCTCACTTCCTTCTGGAATTATCACTCAAGCTTGTGGTGTCAACTTTCACTTCTGTGCCAAAGATTCACAAAGACATTCTCTATCTTGTCCTCTTATCTTGCTACTATTCTTGTTTCCATCTTTCTACTGACGTGATGTCACCCCCAACAGACTACGTCCCCATACAAGGTCAGTCACACTCAGAAGAAGAAACTGTACTAGCACCTCCCAGCTCTTCTGGCCACAAGACACCACAAAGCACATTTGGTTGGGATGGCTTAGACAGCCATTTTGGTCACTGCTAAAGACTCAATGACCTTTTTCCTCTTCTAGCTATGTATTCATGAAATTTCAAGTAATTTTGATCCCTCTTACTCTTTTCTTCTGTGTTTCCAAGTCTTACCAAGATTTTCCTTATGTCAAGTTCTTCTTTATTCCCATTGTCAGAATCTAAGCTCCAACCTTCATGACTTCCCTGGTTTGTTACAGGTTACTTATTATCTCAGTCTCTCTGCCCACCCTGAAAAATGCTGTTGGATTTGTTTTGAAAAAGTCTGCTTCTCATGTCATTTTCCTGCTATATCCAGGCTAAGCATGTTATAAAGGTCAGGGGCACAAAGTCAGGCATGCAAAAACATAGCAGTACTTTCTAGTAATTGCAGCCTCAAACTCACTTTCCACCTAACAGCATTTAGCCACTTTCAGGTAAAGGCATTCAAATTCCACAATTTCTTAGTCATTTCAAGTTAAAACTTCATCACATTGAGGATCAAGCCCCCTCTCCCCAGGGTCGTTCTTCTTCCTGGGTGCTGTATGCATGGCATGGAGAACTTAGAGATTTCTTGGTGTCTGTGCGTGGGTTGCGTGTTTTTCAGCAGGGTCCATGCACACTGGCTAGCAGAGACAAGGCCTCCTGCGGGATCCCAGGCCTGACCTCTCTCCACAAGGGCAATGACAGAATATCTTTACAGGAACAGATAAGGGACAGCAATCCGACAGGAAAATAGGCTAGGGGACTAAGGTTATAGCGAGAATATTGTTTTCACTTAAGAGCACATATTTATTTGAGGTGGCTTGAAGCTACTTTGTATAACAAACAGACTTTTTACCCAGGTTGAATGTTTATTAATCTTTCTGCTGAAAATTCTAATTATCCCTGCCAAAAGAATCTATAGGCCTGCTCTGTTCCCTCTAGCAGCTAAATTTTTATTTCTTTCCCAGGATGTTGCAAGTTTCTCTGAACCATTCAGAGGTAAGCACAGAGGTGATATAAAAAACATTTAACAACCCATTTGACATAGCACTGGACAATCAGCATGGATGCTACCTGGAAAAGACCAGGTTGGCTGTGCTCATGTGTCCTTGGTACATATCATCCCAGGAAATATATGCCTGTGGAGCACTGTGCTCCAGCTCAGGAGGCCTCTGCTACTACACCAGCTGGTGCCATGCTAAGGTAGAAGCTTCGCTGCTCAGGATACAGTCTCCTCAGGCACGGGAATCAGAAACTCTGGAGCTCTGGCTCAGCCACCTGTATTTTAATAAAATCTCCAGATGATTCTGATGCATACCAGAGTTTGAGAACCACAGACCTAAGCAATGTAGGTTGGTTTTTTTCCCCCTTTCTCCTTACTCCTCTTGCTATTGTAACTTGATGTGAGGGAATATAAGTAGGTAGAAGGCAGTTTAAAGAGGAACTTTATCCTCTTTAATCTCCAGGGCTGTTTTTCTAGTAGGAATAAGAATTAAATTGGCCAACAGCACTTTGTGGAAATAACAGTGAAATAGAATGACTGTAATTGGTGTTAATATGATCCTAATGCCCACTGTTAAACACTTTACTAATGGTGCATTTCTATACCATATGGTGATAGTTGAATTATACAACCTTAGATCCACAGGCTAATACTCTAGGTTTTGGTTTTTTAGTTGATTGCATGAAGATAGTGGGAAAGTGCTGTATCTTCTGTTTTTCATTTATATTTTCTTGACAATTTGATTATTTGCAAGAGAGAATTATTTAACGTACAAGGACATATTATATCAAAAGAGATGTTTTAGTCGGGTTCAATTTTCAGATAGAAATTAGAAATTAAAATAAAAATATATTAAAATCTTGAATTTGCACTCTTCTTCTCTTCTTAACATTACTTCTCCTTTTGTTAATAATTCAGGATTAATATTATGAGGAATCATTGTTCTGTTTATAGGCAGTGGACTTAGTTCTCTTTCCTATTTGGCTGTTTCTAATTAGCACTAGATTTGAAAGAGAATTAATGAAACTTATTTAAAAGGGTGCAAAGTAAAAGTAAACGGTTTCTAAGGGAAGATACAGAGGGACCCTCAAGGCGAAAAGTATATGAGCTTTAAGTGTATTGATTTTATGATATCCATTTAACAGCTTAGATACATTTTTTGCCAAATCTTAAGTGAAGTTTCTGATAAAAAAAAAAAAAATTAAATAATAATATGCAGAAAGGTTTTACATTAAATGTCTTGGAAATAGGTAGGTTCAATTCTTTTTAAAAATTTGTTACTTCCCCTGATTTTTAAAACAACTTTACATATAATCTAACATTTCATAAGAGCTATAAATCTGTAAATCTTTCCATATTTACATCAAGGATGCACAGAGGGAAGACTATGTGAAGACACAGCAAGAAGGTGGCCACCTGCAAGCCAAGGAGAGAAACCAGCCCTGCTGACACCTTGACATTGGACTTCTGGCCTCCAGAACTGTGAGAGAATAAATTTCTGTTGTTTCAGTTGCTCTCTTCCCCCTCAAATCTCTCCAAATTTGACATTCTATCCAACTGGACTCACCTGAATAAGACCATATATATAATTAGACAATAAACTAGTTAATGTATTTTGAAGAAATTTATATTCATTTGGCAATTAAATATTTCATTAATCAAAAACTTATTTAACCAACATAGGTTGCCTTTTCCCTTCTTGGGGGAGTAAAACAGAGCCTAGATTATTCCCATGCATCCACTGTGTCATTCTGGTGTGCCTTTGGTTAGGTATGACTCACCGAACAGAAAGAACCATCTTTCACTACTGAAAAGGAGATTTGTTTAAACAGAACATTGTTAATCCTATCTAGTTGAAACAGGAGGCCACCTGGATAATTATTTAGTTGTTTTTTAAAATAAGCTTTTATGCCTATGAGTCATACTTAAGAGTTATAACATGAGGTCATTGTACAACCAAAAATGGAAAGGAAAAATTAAAAATAAAGTTGGCAATAATTTTACAATGATCAGAAAAGACATAATATTTTAAGCAATGTATTGTTATTTATATGGACTGCACTGCAGGAATATTTTAATTCTCACAAGTTTATAAACAGTACAGTGTTTTGTAACATTGGGCAAATGAATTAGCACGTGAAGGTGGTTTTGTCTCAAAATCAAACTGTAAATTTTGATTAAGAGATTTGAATTAGAATATTTTTTCCACACCTCTTTGTTATTATTATTTTTTGTATATCTTCAAGTTTCACTTTTTCCTTTGGCTGATGGAAATACTATAATATTTGTCTGTCTTATTCCAGGACATTTTTAAAAAGAAGACTCTTTCTTTATGTACATAAAAGGATCGTAAATTCTCACATGTGGTGACTGGCCAAACAGACCAACAGGTAATCCCCACTGTGAACAAAACAAAGAAACTGAGAAAACACAGCTGAGTTCAGAAGAAGCTGGCCACTCACTGTTGACCTGTAATAGATATTGACATAAAAGATACCTTTATTTCTATTCCTCAAATGCAACATGTTCTGCTTTGTGGTATTGTGATCACTCATCATAAATAAAATGTTATTACAGTCTTCCTATATGCTTGGAACAGTGTTCTGCAATATATATACATTGCATGAGTATTTACTGATAACTGTGAGTATTTACTGATGAGAAAACTGCAGTCTACAGGAGTTAAGTAACTTGCTGAAATTTACGGAGTAGTAACAAATCAGAATCCAGGTTTATCTAAGTCTACAAGTAGAAGCACCTTTTTAATTTTTATGTCTTTTTATCCTTAGCATTTGAAAGTAGGTGGCCAATAGAAATGAAAATAAAGGAAAAAGTTTTATCTGTGGAGGGGAAATAAATGTCAAGAGGACACTGCTGGAGTAAACGATTATAAAGAGGCAGATGTTTGAGACAAGAAAACAATTCATTAACATAAAAAATAGAAGCAAGAGTGGGAACAGTAGGTTAGATCTTGGAAAATATTAATTTAGAGACATAGAAGCAGAGTCTAAAAATTCACAGAGGAGAGAAACATGAAAGTGATGAGAAATAAATGAGGAACACAGAAAATAGATCTAGAAGATACAATGTATGTGTTAAAGACACCTGGAAGAAAGGAAGGAGGAAGGAAGAAAACTGAGAACCAAACACAAGCAATAATCAAAGAACTAATAGAAGAAAACAATTTAAGGGCTCTTTTTTGGAATGGTATACAGCTTGTCACTCAAAATTGATGAAAAGAAAAAAACCGATCTGGTTATGTATTAGGAAGATGTTAGTGATTGCCTGGTAAAGCATAAAGCATATGATATTTTTAAAAGGTTTTAAATTAGATTGATAAATTACTGTATATATTTACTATGTCATTTCTCACTCCCAATAATATATAGTATTAGAATTTATATATGTATATGTGTGTATATACATATAAACTCTATTATTTAAGTGATAAATCAGTGGGAAAAGAAATGTTTATTCATTTAATCAACAAGAATTCATTGCAGATGTAATGGATTGCATGAATTGTTCTAAGTCCAACACAATTCTTGCTGTCACATTAGGTTAAAAACAAATAAAACAAAACCAGAAGACACATTTTGCAAGGGGAAACTAAATAATAGCTTAGAACTAAATTTTTATGATCTATTTTAGGAAATAGGATTGTGGGTGGAGTAGGTTAGGAAAGAAAGTGGGGGAAGAAAAGCATTCTAAAGGTTTCTCTTGTTGGTGGAGGGAATAAATAGATTGGAGGGGGATAAGAATTATTTAACTTAAATTAGCAATAGATAAATATTGATTTATTTATGACTCAAAAACAGAAAGGTAGCCATAGTGCATAAGAGAACAGTATATCACAGACTTTCTAATTAAAAAGCAGGAAAAAAAAAAAAAAGAATGAACATTCTTCTCTTCTGGAGCTTAAGATGGACAAGTCCACACAAAGAAAAAGACTGCCTGGCTGTGGCCATGTGACTAAGTTCTCACTAGCAGAGTATGAGTAGAAGTGATATGTAAAATTTCTGCCATGATTTAAAGGAGATGCGGGTGCAACACCGAGGGTTGCAATCCCGTTGCCGGTCCCAGTCCGGTACGGGGGCGACACTGAGGGTTGCGATCCATTGCTGGACACGGAAAAAAACAAAAAAAAAAAAAAAAAAAAAAAAAAAAAAAGAATGAACATTCTTCTCTTCTGGAGCTTAAGATGGACAAGTCCACACAAAGAAAAAGACTGCCTGGCTGTGGCCATGTGACTAAGTTCTCACTAGCAGAGTATGAGTAGAAGTGATATGTAAAATTTCTGCCATGATTTAAAGGAGAATTACCTGTCTCGATTTTACTATTCCTCAAGCTGAATACAAACATGTTCACAGACCAGCTTTGGCCATGAAGTTAAGAATAAAGTCTGAGATGTGGCAAAACAACAAAACAGAAGGAACTTGGGTGCCTAGATGTCTATGTGGAGTAGAGTCACCCCAGAAACCCGAACTGCTCATTTTAGGGCCATTATGTTATATATGGAAGAAATAAATATTTATTTTGATAAGGTCACTAAATTTTGGGATCTCTTTATTACTATAGCTTAGATTTTGACACAATGTTAGAGAAAGTAGTACTGGAAATGGGGTGCAAACTTCACAAAACAGAAAAGATGTGTTACTGGCTTGAAGATCAGGTAACATACAGCATGGACAAGATATAGCAAACTGGAAATATGGTTATCCTCAGTCGTCACATGTTGAAAACATTTGGTAAAATTATTGCATGTGATGATTTACATGACAAACAAATTTTTCACTGAGATTGTACCTCTAGGTGAAGTAGTTGGAAATTTCCAGAAAGATAGTGTGAGAAGTTGGTTACAGCCTCATCAGAAAACAAATATACTTAAAACTAAAATTAAAAATAAAAAATAGGGTGTGGTTATTGAAATATGCAATCAAGTATAAGCAAATAAAATTGCAGTTACCATGCTTTTAAGGGATTGTGTCACCAAATTAGCCATCAGTATAGTCTGCAAAAGTAAAACTGAGTTGTGGAGCAGTCCTCAAGCAATGCATATACTCTAATATTAACTTAAGAGATGCCAGGGAGTATAACAGACAAGAAATAAGCTCCCAGAAGGCAAAGCCAGGAGCCAGCAAGACCATGGAAAAGGAGTTCCTCTCAGAGAGCAGAACCAGGGCCAGCCAGATGGGCCAGCCAAGCACCTACTCCATTGCCAGAGCAGGCAGATGAATGACTCCTGCCCGGCCCAGTGATAACTGCTCTACATCATTCTCTCCAGTATGTTCTACATGCTTTCCTCTTACAATTTATAGTTTCTACTGCAGTTATCTTGTAACTGCTCCAGTACTGTTTATTTGGGGGTGGGAGTAGGAGAGAGATACCCTATTGATCTGATTGATATGATGAAAAGAACTATATACTTCAACCAGTGATCCTGAACTTTGAACTAGATGAAACAACTGAATCAGACTTTGATTATCTCCCTTGGAAAGGAAACAAGTATGTTCTATTTGTGGAAAGAAATTTAAACTTAAATAGGTGGGTAGCTAGAGCCAAGTATTGTGTCAGAGACTGCTAACTGTCTACCAGATTTCATTCTCTGCTTCTTCTCTGGTAACAGAGTTTAAGTGGAGTATGTGGCCTCCTTGGCAGAGATTACATTTCCCACAGTCCTTTGCAGATGATAATGTGATATGACTGCATTCTTGCCAATGCAATGTGAACACAGTTGCTGAGCACAATTTCTGTCTCACTTATATAAAGATAAATAAAAAGCAAAAGCCCTGAGGTTGGAAAGATGTGTGATATGAAAGAAACAGAAGGGCAGGGTGACTGGAGTCATAGAAGCCAGAGAGGTAGGTAAAGGGCATATCAGTTCACGGTGCAAAACTTGGATTTTATTCACAAGAAATGATTGAGCCAAGTAATAATAAGGTTTAATTTACATTTTATCAAAGAGACCTGACCATGTTGGAGCAGGAAGAACATTTCAGAGGCTATGGCCAAGAGCCCAGTGAGAGATGAAGCTGGCTTAGTCTAGAATGGTGGCAGTGAGGGAAGACCATCAGTTGACATTCTGGATATATTTTGAATTATGAGCCCCATAGGACATGCTCATGGATTAGATGTATCAACTCAGGGATCAGAGTCAACTCCTAGACTTCTGGACAGAAAAATTGAATGAATGGAAAGATTGGAAGAGGGACAATTTTGGAATGTGGTCTGAAACCAAGAGTTTTGTTTTAGTTATGTTAAATTTTAACTGTCTACTAGATATCCTAGAAATATCAAGTCAGTTCCATCATTGACTGACAACTTAGTTATCCAAACTCAGAGGTCACTTTGAGGAAGCCAGGTTGAAAAAAAAAAACAAATAACTGAGCAGAGGCATCAGCAGCTGCACAGCACAAGTATTACAAATTCATTAGGTATGTTACTTAAAAACAACAAACAAACAAACAAACAAACAAACAAACAGAAAGAACAAAACCCTCAGATTAAAAAAAAGTCATAATCTCGTCTTTATACAATGTGTTATCTGAATTGTCTACTTTTCTACAAAAATTTATAAAACATACAAAAAACCACAAACAGGAAAGTGAGAATCATGCTCAGAATAAAAAGCAGTCTGTCTGCAAAAAAATGCAAACTGTCTCTGACTGGGCCTGCATATTGGATTTAACAGATAAAGACTTCAAATCAGGTATTTTAAATATGGTTGTGATAGGAAATATCATTAAGATGGTGAGATAGAAGGTCCCCAGCAACACTCTCTCCCATAACTGATCAATTTACAACTATTAAAAAGCAAAGATTGCCAAACTATGGGGTTGTTGGAGCTTGGGGGAAAAGGAAGAGAGACCCATGGAGTTTGTGAAGGTGGGAGAAGCCACAGTGCAAGAAAGAAGGGACAGCTCCAATTGTTTTGAGTCCCAGCCACTTCAGGGTCAGCCCCAGTGAGCACACAAAGCAAGAGCTGGCAAAAGCTGCAGCCACACACTTTGTCTGAAATCAGAGAGAAGAGGTTCTCAGCATGCATCGTACCAGCCCCCAGACCAGCACGGGTTCCCAAGGACTCACATAGGAGTGAGGGGCCACAGCCAAGTGAAAATAGGAGCCACACAGAGGCCAGTGAGTCACCACAGGAACCAGCACACTTCCTGTCCCATGGGAAGTGTTTGGAGTACAGGGGAGACCCGGCCCACTGGGGAAACACTGTGGTGCAGCATGGGCAGCTGATCTACCTTCTCGTTGGCATAGGCCCACTCAGTGGAGACTGGTCAGGGTGATAGAACTACAAGGGGTGCAGTTTGCCGGAAAGACTCTGTCCTGGGACAGAATTTCCACAGAACCCAGGTGTATCTAACCTCACAAGACTCGGAAGTGATTAAGAGGTCAACAATTAAAACCTGAGCTACACAAAAAGCCTTCCCCAGGGAAACAGCAGGAAAGCATCAATTTAGCTGAACCACAGAGTTCAACTGCTGGTCCCCATGGGAATTTCCCCCATTTTTGAATTCACCAAAGAACAACAAATTAGTTCCAGTGAAGAGTTTAAATGGTTGTGGTAGATAATAATCCAACACAGAACTGAATGAAAAAACAAAACAACACAGATCAGAGACAAAGCTCTGATACTAACCAGTAAAGGTCTAACACCATAAAGAACACTTATAAAACTTAGAAGAGGTAGCAGTCTCCTCAGATGCCCAGGCATCAATGTAGAGACACAAAGACTGAAAAAAACCAGAGAAATATGACACCATCAAAGGAAACAAACCAAGCACCAGCAATGGACCCAGAGGAAGAGCAAATTTATGAAATGTCTGACAGAGAATTCAGAATAACCTTCTTAAGGATGTTCAAATAGTCTCAAGAAAATACAGATAGAAAGTTAAATGATATCTGGAAAATAATCCAGGAACAGAATGAGAAATTTAACAAAGGAATTAAATCAATTAAAAAAAATAGAAATTCAAGAAATAAAGAAAACAGTATCTGAAGTAAAAAACTTGATAGAAAGCTCGAATAGCAGACTTCATCAAACTAAGGAAAGAAGCCCTGAGTTCAAAGATAAAACAAATGAAGATATCAAATCAGAGGAGCAAAAAGAAAAAAGAATAAGAAAAACTGAAACAGAAATATAGCAAATATGGGACTCCCTCAAGAGAAGTAACCTCTATATAGCTGACACACTGGAAGGAGAAAAAAAGGAAGAGATGTAGAAGGCATGTTCAAAGAAATATTGGTTGAAAATTTCTCAAGGATGGAGAAAGACAACAGCCTCCAGGCACAGGAAGCTCAGAGACTGCCAATCAAATTCAATACAAGGAGAAATATTTCAAGGCACATAATAATCAAATGATCAAAAACCAAAGACAAAGAAAGGATACTGAAAGCAGCTGGAGAAAAGAAACACATAACATTCAACAGAGCCCCAATACATCTCTCAGTGGATATCTCAATAGAAATCTTATAGGGCAGAAGAGAATGGGTTGATATGTTCAAAGTGCTGAAGGAAAAAGACTGTCAGCCAAGAATTCTCTGTCCAGGAAAACTAACTTTCAAATGTGAGGGAGAAGTAAAGTCTTTCCCAGACAAAAGCTAAGGAAATTCATCAGCGCTAGACCTGCCTTACAAGAAATGCTAAAGGGAGTTCTTCAATCTAAAGGAAGATGACACTAAGGAGCAGCAAGAAAACATTTGAAGGTACATAACTGTGAGGAAAGTGGAGTTGGTTTGGTCAGGCCCTCTCGCCTCATATCTGGCTGGGTATGATTCAGCACATCTGTTGTAAACAAGTTATATAAAAGTAGAGTTAGTGTGCATGCGTGCCTGTGTACCCTTTGGCTCATTGCCGTTTTTGTGTACACTTCAGTATAAAAGGCAGTGGCTCTGAACCACCTGTTGGCAGAGCTCACAGCTAAAAATAAAGCATGTCCACTTCGCCAGCAGCTGCTTGGTTTTTCTTTCCCTTACCTGACTCAGGACCTGCACAGGATGGGGTAGAAGGGTCTATGATCCAGCCCACTATAACTCATTAGCATAGTAAATTAACAGACAACCTTAGACCACTCCGGTGTTATAAGGAGAATGAATAAACTGCTTACACCCTTAGTATGAAGAGTAAAGGACAAACCTAACAAGATAACAACAATATAACAACCATATAAGGTATAAGCAATATTAAAAGATGCAACCTGAAACAACAAAATGTCAAAAAGTGGGGAGAATGATGCCAAAGCATAGAGTTGGCTTTGGTTTTTTCTTTTTTCTTATATATCAAAGTTAAGTTGTTATTAATTTATTAATTTAAAATAATCTATTATAATTGTAACATGTTTTTTGTAAGCCTCATGGTAACCATAATACAAAAACTATGAGATATAATAAAAATAAATAATGAGAATTCAAAATACACTGCTAGAGAAAAACCACTCAGTCACAAAGGAGGACAGTGAGACCGGAAAAAAAGGATTAACAAAACAACCAGAAAAAAGGTAACAAAATGTCAGTAACAAGTCCCTATATATCAATAATAACTCTAAATATATGCCTGAATTAAAAGACACAGAGTGACTCAATAGATTATAAAACAAGAACTCAAAATATGCTATCTGCAAGAAACTCACTTCACCTATAATGACATACACTGGCAGAAAGTGAAGGGATGAAAAAAGATATTTCATGCAAATGGAAACCAAAAAAGAGCACAGGAAGTTATAAATATATCAGATAAAATAGACTTCAAGCCAAGAAAAGTAAAAAAAGGTAAGGAAGGTCATTGTACATAATGTTAAAGAGATCAATTCAACAAGAAAGTATAACGATTCTAAATACACATGCATCCAACTGCAGCACCCAGTTATATAAAGCAATTGCTATTAGGCCTAATGGGAGAAATAGACTCCAACACAATAACGGTTGAAGATTTTAACACCCCACTTTCAGAAAAGGACAGACCATTCACACAGAAAATTAACCAGGAAACATAAGAATTAATCTCTACTGTAGGTCAATTGGACCTAACAGGCATATGTAGAACATTGCATCCAACAGCTGCAGAACACACATTCTTCTCAGCAGCGCATGGAACATTCTCCAGAATAGGCCATATGTTAGATCACAAAATGAGTCTCAACAAATTTTAAAAAAATGAAATTGTGTCAACTACCTTGTCTGAACATATGGAATTAAACTAAAAATCAACAACAAAAGGGACACTAGAAACCATACAAATACATGTAAATTAAACAACGTGCTCCTGAACAATAAATGGATCAAAAAAGAGAAAAGGAAAATTCCTGGAGACAAACAAAAATGAAAATACAACATACAAGAACCTATGGGATATAGCAAAAGCAGTTCCAAGAGGAAAGTTTAGAACAATAAATGCCTACATCAGAAAAAGAAGGAATACTCCAAATAAACAACCTAAAATCATACCAAAAGGAACAAGAAAAACAAGAATGAACCAAACCCAAAACCAGTGGAAGGAGAGAAATAATGAAGACCAGAGCAGAAATAAATGAATTAGAGGTTTAAAAAACATACAAAAGATCAATGAAACAGAGTTGGTTTTTCAAAAAGGTAAGCAAAATGAATAAACTTTTAGCTAGACTAACAAAGAAAAAAAGAAGACTTAAATAAAATCAGAAATGAGAAAGGAGACATTACAACTGATACCACAGAAATATAAAGGATTGTGAGACTACAACAAACAACTGTGTATGAACAAACTGAAAAACCCAGAAAAAAATGGATAAATTCCTGTACACACACAACTTACCAAAGATGAATTATGAAGAACTAGAAAATCTAAACAGACCAATAATGAGTAATGAGATTGAAGCAGTAATAAAAACTCTTCCAACAAAGAAACTCCCAGGACCACATGGCTTTACTGCTGAATTATACCAAATATTTGAAAAAGAACTAACACCAATTATTCAAACTCTTGCAAAAAATAGAAGAGGAGGGAGTACTTCCAAACTCATTCTAGGAAGCCAACGTTAACCAAAACTGGAAAAACATATGACGAAAAAAGGAAATTACAGACTAATATCCCTAATGACACAGATGTGAAGATCCTCAACAAAATACTAGCAAACACAATCCAACAACACGTTAAAAAGATCATTCACCATGATCGAGTGGGATTCATTCCAGGTATGCAAAGAGTGTTCAACATATGCAAAGAATGTGATACACTACATCAATAGAATGATGGAAAAAAAACCCACATAATCATTTCAACAGATGCAGAAAAAGCATTTGATAAAACCTAACACCTCTTCATGATAAAAACTCAACAAATTAGATATAGAAGGAATGTACCTCGACACAATGAAGGCAATATATGACAAACCCATAGCTAATATCATACTGAATGAATAAAAATCGGAGGCTTTTTCTCTAAGCTCTGGAACAAGACAAGAATGTCTACTTTCCTTATACTTATTCAACATAGTACTGGAAGTTCTAGCCAGCACAATAAGGCAAGAGGAAGCAATAAAATGTATCCAAGCCAGAAAGGAGAAAGTCAAACTACCCCTTTTTGCAGATTACCCGATCATACACATAGAAAACCCTAAAGACTCCACTGAAAAATTACTGGAACTAATAAATGAATTCAGTACAGTGGCAGGATACAAAATCAACACACAAAAATCAGTAGCCTTCCTATATGCCATTAACAAAATAGCTGAAGAAGAAATCAAGAAAGTAATCCCATTCATAATAGCTACCAAAAAATGAAATACCTAGGAGTAAATTTAAAGAATGAGGTGAAAGATCTCTACAATAAAACAATAAAACATTGGCGAAAAAAAATCAAAGAGGACACAAATAAATGGAAAGATATCCCATGTTCGTGGGTTGGAAGAATTAACATCATCAAAATGTCCATATTACCAAGAGCAATCTACACAGTCATTGCAATCCATATCAAAATACGAATGACATTCTACACAGAAATAGGACAAATGATCTTAAAATTTGTGTGGAACCACAATAGACACTGTATAGCTAAAACAATCTTGAATAAAAAGAGCAAAGTTGGAGACACCACACTTCCTGACTTCAAAAATATTATAAAGCTATAGTAATCAGAGCAGCATGGTGCTAGAATAAAAATAAACAAATTGACCAATGGAACATAACAGAGAGCCCAGAAACAAATCCATGTTCTTACAGTCAAGGATAGCTGCTTCAATAAATGGTGTTAGGAGAACTGGATATCCACATGCAGAAGATTGAAACTAGAACCCTCTCTCTCATCACACACGAAAATCAACTCAAAATGGATTAAAGTCCTAAATTTAAGACCCCAAACCGTAAAACTACTAGAGGAAAACATAGGGGAAATGCTACACAAAATTGGAGTGGGCAGCACTTTTCGAATAATACAAAGTCACAGGCAATTAAAGCAAAAGATACACAAATGGGACTACATCAAACTAAAAAGATTCTGCACAGCAAGGGACACTATAACAAAGTGAAGAGGCAACCTACAGAATGAGAGAAAGTGTTTGCAAATTACACATCAGATATGCTAATGTGCAGCATATATAAGGAACTCAAACAACTCAACAGAAAATAAACAAATAACTCAATTAAGAAATGGGCAAATGACCTGAACAGGCATTTCTCAAAAGAAGACATACAAATGGCCAACAAGCACATGAAAAAAATGTTCAAAATCACTGATCATCCGGGAAATGCAAGTTAAAACCACAATGAGGAAGGCTATTATCAATAAGGCAGAAAATAACCAATGCTGGCAAGGGTGGAGAGAAAACAGAACCCTCCTACACTGTTGGTGGGAATGTAAATTGGTACCGCCATTGTAGAAAACAGTGTGGAGGTTCCTCAGAGAACTGAAAATCGATCTACCTTATGATCCAGCTATCCCACTGCTGGGTATACACTCAAAGAAAATGAAATCAATATATGAAAATATTGATATATATTCATACATAAATATATAAAATCAATATATCAATATATAGCACTCCCATGCTTGTTGCAATGCTATTCACAATAGCCAAGAGATGGAATTGACCTAAATGCCCATCAATGGATGAATGGATTAAAAATCTGTGTTAGATACATTTGGTTTGTAGTGTTGTTCAAGTTCTCTGTTTCCCTGTCAATTTTCTGTCCAGATGTCCTGCCAATATTAAAAGAGAGGTATTGAATTCTATTACTATTATTGTATTGCCCCCTATTTCTCCCTTCAGTTTTGTCATTGTTTACTTTATATATTTAGGATCTCTGCTGTTAGGTACATATATATTTATAATTGTTATATCTTCTCTTTTCATCTCTTGTGACAGTTTTTTGACTTAAAGTTTATTTTGCCTAATATACATATAGCCACACCAGCTTTCTTTTATTACAATTTGCATGAAATATCTTTTTCCATGTCTTTATTCTCAGCTTACAGAGTTCCTTAAATCTAAAGTAGACAGCTTACAGTCAAGTCACGTTTTTTAAATCCACTCAGCCATGCTATGTATTTGGATTGGGAGTTTAATCCATTGACATTTAAAATAATTATTGATAATAAAGAACTTTCTATTGTATTGCCATTTTGCTAATTTTTTGTCTTGTACTTATTTCCATTTTTTTCTCTTGCTGTCTTTTTTGTGACTTTTTGATTTTCCACATCAATATGCTTTGATTCCTTTCTCTTTTTCTTTTGTTTATCTTCTATAGGTGTTTTCTTTGTGGTTACCATGGGGCTTATGTAAAACATCTTTTAGATATAATAGTCTATTTAAACTGATAGCAATTTAACTTCAACTGCATACAAAAACTCTCTCTTTTATTTCTCCTCCCCAACACTTTGTTATTGATGTCACAATCTACATCTTTTTATATTGTGTATAAATTAACTTATTTTTATAGTTATAGTTATTTTTAATACTTTTGTCTTTAACCTGTTATAGTAGAATTAAAAGTTATTTACATCACTGTTACATTATCACAATATTCTGTATTTATCTATATATTTACCAATACCAGTGAGTTTTATACTTTCTTATGCTTTCATGTTGCTGTTTAGTGCCCTATTATTTCAACTTAAAGAACTCTCTTTAACATTTCTTATTAGGCATGTCTAGTCTTGGTAAACTCTCTCAACATCTTTCTAGGAAAGACTTTATCTCTTCTTTATTGCTGAAAGACAGTTTTGCCTGGTATAGTATTTTTGGTGGCAGTTTAATTCTTTCAGCATTATGAATAGATCATTCCTCTCCCTTCTGGCCTGCAGAGCTTCTGCTGATAAATCCATTAATTGTCTTGGGTCGGGGGTGCCCTTATATATGGCAAGTTGCTTTTCTTTTCCTGCTTTCAAAATTCATTCTTTGTCATTGACTTTTGATAATTTGATTATAACATGTCTCAGTGTGTATTTCTTGGGGTTCGTTGGGCTTCCTTGATCTGGATTTCCATTTCCTTCCTCAGATTTGGGAAGTTTTCAGCCATTATTTCTTCGAATAAGATTTCAGACTGTTTCTCTCTTTTCTTTTTCTGAGACTTCTGTAATGGGTATATCAGTCCACTTGGTAGTTTCCCATAGGTTTCTTAAGATTTCTTCATCTCTTTTCGTTGTCTTCTTTTTGCTCCTCTGACTCAATAATATCAAATGACCTGTGTTTGAGTTTGCTGATTCTTTCTTCTACTTGATCTAGTCTGCTGTTGAACCATGTGTCAACATTTTCAATTCAATTATATTCTTCAGCTCCAGTATTTTTGTTTGGTCCTTTTTTTTTTTTTTTTTTTTTTTTTTTTTTTTTTTGTCTTTTTTCGTGACCGGTAACGGGATTGCAACCCTCGGTGTTGCGACCGCACCGCACTCTTGTTTGGTCCTTTTCTAAAAAAATTCTCTTTTATCTCTTTCCTGAAATTTTCACTTTTCTCATGTGTTATTCTGAGCTCATTAAGCATCTTTATTATGGTTATTTTGAATTTTCTTACAGGCAATTCTTATAACTCTGCTTTATTGGGTTTGATTTCTGGAGCTTTATCTTGTTCTTTTCTTTGGGGCATTTTTTCCTGTTTTTTCATTTTCTTTGTCTCTTTGTGTTGGTATCTGCACATAAAACAAAAACAAAAACAGCCACCTCTCCCAGTCTCATGGACTGGCCTAGTTCAGTAGGAACCCCTCATCAGTCATCCTGTCCAGAGATTCTGGAGTCATCTTAAACCTTCTCTCTGTGTATTCATATTCACTGGCTTACATGCTAGTCCAAGCTGCCATCTTTGTTCTCAGCAGTCCCTAGGTGCCTAGAGGATGCTGGGCTTTTTAGCAGTCTGAGTGAGACAGGTAAGACTGTCCCTCAGGAAGCCCATAAAAGTTGCAATGTTGAACACATGCTTCCATCCTTTTCCTTCCCAGTGAGAAGTTGAAATCTGGGGTATTTTTTTCTTTTTTCTTTTGGACCGGTAAGGGGATCGCGACCCTCGGCACGGTGTCATCTGCACCACGCTCAGCCAGAAAATCTGGGGTATTTTTTGACTGTTTCCTCTGTTCTGTGCTTGAGGAAAGGGTGTGCTCTGTTTTTGCATGCTAGTTCAGACTGCTGTCTTTATTCTGAGCAGCCCCCAGGCACTTAGAATATGCCTGGTCCCATCAGCTCCCTGAGAGAGGCTAGGCAGAAGCCAGTCCCTTGGACAGACCCCCCCCCCCCGGGCCCCCCAAAATCAGAATGTTGGATGTGCAGTCCAGTTCCTTTTTTCTCCCAGGGAAAAGCTGGGAGCTGGAGGCTTCATCCCAATTGTATTGAACTGTGCCTGGGGGGAAGAATTATGGTGAAAAGTGACCTTGAGTTTTTCTACAAGCTTGATGTGGTGGGTTTTGCACTTGCTCAGTATACTGGAGCCTCTCATCTTGTTTTTGGATTTCTCACAAAGGGAATTGGTGAGAACTTTTGTTGAGTCAAGCTTTTGTTGAGGGGAAGAAGGGCTCAGGGCTTCCTATTCCACCATCTTTCTGACATCACTCCTCCATTTAGGGAATTAATATATAAGAAATATTAATTGCCAATTTCCTTTTCTGAGGCTAAGTTTTTAAAAAATGCTCGTTATCTGTGATGTATATGGTGGAATGATTGGTAAGGAACTGATGTCTTATCTAATGCATCTGTTCTCAAAAAATGTCCATTAACCTGTAACATGTTGACTGGAATAATCAGTCTGGAAATAGAGAAAGTTTCTTGGGTGTGGCAGACACTAGGAAACAGACATAGTTGTAGATAGGTACTGAAAAAAAGTCTAGTCTATTGGCAGAATAGACTAGAGACATTAAAGCAAGGTTTAATAGACATTAAAGCAAGGTTTCCTGACTACTGTAAGTGACGAGTTCCATATGGACTGATAAATAACTAACTTAACTAACACACAGGGCCTCCAGGTTATTCCTAAGAAAGACAGAGATTTTGGCCTGATTGTATCTCTTATCAGCAATTTATTCATTTGTCCTATTTTTCTGTTCAAATATTATCACTTTAAATTTATTCCATGATGTAAAAAAGATTAGGAAACACAGATCTAAAAGATAAAAATAATTATATTTTAATCAAATAGTTTTGAGAAGAGAATAGAGCCAGAAGAACTTAGAGGTATTAATTAACAAAGCACAGTGTCTCAATACATGCTTTCTATTAGAGAATAAATTATTAGCAATTGAATACCTGCAACAAGACTTAGTATTTCAGTTTAGATATAATCATATTTATCTTTATTACTTGTGAGGAAATTATTGCTATCAGCATTTTAAAGGTGAGGAACCTGGACCTCGGAGAGTTAAAACACTTGGCCAGAATCATGAGTTTACAAATGTGGAGACTGGGATTTGAATCAAGTTGTTGGACTGAAAAGCTCAGTCATAAGATCCAGGAGCAGGTGATAATGTGGACAGNAGAGCTTCTGCTGATAAATCCATTAATTGTCTTGGGTCGGGGGTGCCCTTATATATGGCAATTTGCTTTTCTTTTCCTGCTTTCAAAATTCATTCTTTGTCCTTGACTTTTGATAATTTGATTATAACATGTCTCAGTGTGTATTTCTTGGGGTTCGTTGGGCTTCCTTGATCTGGATTTCCATTTCCTTCCTCAGATTTGGGAAGTTTTCAGCCATTATTTCTTCGAATAAGATTTCAGACTGTTTCTCTCTTTTCTTTTTCTGAGACTTCTGTAATGGGTATATCAGTCCACTTGGTAGTTTCCCATAGGTTTCTTAAGATTTCTTCATCTCTTTTCGTTGTCTTCTTTTTGCTCCTCTGACTCAATAATATCAAATGACCTGTGTTTGAGTTTGCTGATTCTTTCTTCTACTTGATCTAGTCTGCTGTTGAACCATGTGTCAACATTTTCAATTCAATTATATTCTTCAGCTCCAGTATTTTTGTTTGGTCCTTTTTTTTTTTTTTTTTTTTTTTTGTCTTTTTTCGTGACCGGTAACGGGATTGCAACCCTCGGTGTTGCGACCGCACCGCACTCTTGTTTGGTCCTTTTCTAAAAAAATTCTCTTTTATCTCTTTCCTGAAATTTTCACTTTTCTCATGTGTTATTCTGAGCTCATTAAGCATCTTTATTATGGTTATTTTGAATTTTCTTACAGGCAATTCTTATAACTCTGCTTTATTGGGTTTGATTTCTGGAGCTTTATCTTGTTCTTTTCTTTGGGGCATTTTTTCCTGTTTTTTCATTTTCTTTGTCTCTTTGTGTTGGTATCTGCACATAAAACAAAAACAAAAACAGCCACCTCTCCCAGTCTCATGGACTGGCCTAGTTCAGTAGGAACCCCTCATCAGTCATCCTGTCCAGAGATTCTGGAGTCATCTTAAACCTTCTCTCTGTGTATTCATATTCACTGGCTTACATGCTAGTCCAAGCTGCCATCTTTGTTCTCAGCAGTCCCTAGGTGCCTAGAGGATGCTGGGCTTTTTAGCAGTCTGAGTGAGACAGGTAAGACTGTCCCTCAGGAAGCCCATAAAAGTTGCAATGTTGAACACATGCTTCCATCCTTTTCCTTCCCAGTGAGAAGTTGAAATCTGGGGTATTTTTTTCTTTTTTCTTTTGGACCGGTAAGGGGATCGCGACCCTCGGCACGGTGTCATCTGCACCACGCTCAGCCAGAAAATCTGGGGTATTTTTTGACTGTTTCCTCTGTTCTGTGCTTGAGGAAAGGGTGTGCTCTGTTTTTGCATGCTAGTTCAGACTGCTGTCTTTATTCTGAGCAGCCCCCAGGCACTTAGAATATGCCTGGTCCCATCAGCTCCCTGAGAGAGGCTAGGCAGAAGCCAGTCCCTTGGACAGACCCCCCCCCCCAGTGCCCCCCAAAATCAGAATGTTGGATGTGCAGTCCAGTTCCTTTTTTCTCCCAGGGAAAAGCTGGGAGCTGGAGGCTTCATCCCAATTGTATTGAACTGTGCCTGGGGGGAAGAATTATGGTGAAAAGTGACCTTGAGTTTTTCTACAAGCTTGATGTGGTGGGTTTTGCACTTGCTCAGTATACTGGAGCCTCTCATCTTGTTTTTGGATTTCTCACAAAGGGAATTGGTGAGAACTTTTGTTGAGTCAAGCTTTTGTTGAGGGGAAGAAGGGCTCAGGGCTTCCTATTCCACCATCTTTCTGACATCACTCCTCCATTTAGGGAATTAATATATAAGAAATATTAATTGCCAATTTCCTTTTCTGAGGCTAAGTTTTTAAAAAATGCTCGTTATCTGTGATGTATATGGTGGAATGATTGGTAAGGAACTGATGTCTTATCTAATGCATCTGTTCTCAAAAAATGTCCATTAACCTGTAACATGTTGACTGGAATAATCAGTCTGGAAATAGAGAAAGTTTCTTGGGTGTGGCAGACACTAGGAAACAGACATAGTTGTAGATAGGTACTGAAAAAAAGTCTAGTCTATTGGCAGAATAGACTAGAGACATTAAAGCAAGGTTTAATAGACATTAAAGCAAGGTTTAATAGACATTAAAGCAAGGTTTAATAGACATTAAAGCAAGGTTTCCTGACTACTGTAAGTGACGAGTTCCATATGGACTGATAAATAACTAACTTAACAGAGACATTAAAGCAAGGTTTAATAGACATTAAAGCAAGGTTTCCTGACTACTGTAAGTGACAAGTTCCATATGGACTGATAAATAACTAACTTAACTAACACACAGGGCCTCCAGGTTATTCCTAAGAAAGACAGAGATTTTGGCCTGATTGTATCTCTTATCAGCAATTTATTCATTTGTCCTATTTTTCTGTTCAAATATTATCACTTTAAATTTATTCCATGATGTAAAAAAGATTAGGAAACACAGATCTAAAAGATAAAAATAATTATATTTTAATCAAATAGTTTTGAGAAGAGAATAGAGCCAGAAGAACTTAGAGGTATTAATTAACAAAGCACAGTGTCTCAATACATGCTTTCTATTAGAGAATAAATTATTAGCAATTGAATACCTGCAACAAGACTTAGTATTTCAGTTTAGATATAATCATATTTATCTTTATTACTTGTGAGGAAATTATTGCTATCAGCATTTTAAAGATGAGGAACCTGGACCTCAGAGAGTTAAAACACTTGGCCAGAATCATGAGTTTACAAATGTGGAGACTGGGATTTGAATCAAGTTGTTGGACTGAAAAGCTCAGTCATAAGATCCAGGAGCAGGTGATAATGTGGACAGCATGCAGGCGAGTTGGCTGCCAATGTCAATAAAATCTGCCTTCAGGAAGCAAGAGCCACTAGGCTTGGGTTTAGTAGGAGTTCCTGTGTTCTTCATGGGGAGGGGGTGGGGCTGGCATGAATAAAACAGGGTCAATAATTCTAGACAGACTGGAACATTAAGCTGGGATTATGCTACAAGGGAAAAGGCAAAGGCTATTATCAGAACTGCAGTTTAAAACCAAGATCAGAATTGTAGCTGAGGGAAGTGTTGTTAATCTTGGAGTGTTAAGGTTAAAAGTTGGCTGGGGTGCAGGATGAAGCCTGGGGATTAGGAGATTTATGAGTCCTCAACTGAGGGAGGGGATAGAAGAACCTAGGAATTATTCAGACCTAACACAGGGGACCTGAGAGTTCATTATGATTCATTTTATAGCCTTATCCACATTTCCCCCAGAGTAATGAATCTACTGCACAGAGTAGAAAGCCAGCAAACTAAGAAGTGAAACTGCTGCATTCAAATTGTTAATTCACCACTTTGTGGCTCTGTATACCTTGGAAAAATTACTTTTCTAAGCCTCAGTTTTCTCATATATTAAGTGAAAATGACAAAATAATATGTAGTTGTTTTAAAATAAAAATGGAAATTATTTTACACAGAGTCTGTAAGAGCTCAATAGGCATTACTTAAAATTCTTCCAAAACATTGGCTTCAAATTAAGTGAAGGACAGGCTCATGACTGTTCTCTAATTAAACATAGCAGTAGAGGAAGATTATCTGACATTTGTATGTGTCCTAGTTGGAGCTTAACATCTGGGACATTTTAAGAATTTACCTAACATTAAGAAAAACCAAGACTATACCATGGTACTGGAGGTTTGGGAAAGGACTACACTCACCCACCAAGGAAATGTGTGTTCTTGGATCAATAATACATACAAGCAAATAGCTAAATCTCAAAAGTATTTGCTGAGTGGAAGAAGCCAAACCCTTAAAACTACATACCACAGACTTCCATTTATGTGACATTCTAAAACAACAAAACTATACGGTTGGAGAACTTATAAGTGGTTGACAGGGGTTGGGAACAGAAGGAGGAGCTAACAATAAAGGAGTAGCATAATGAAATTTTAGGGAGTGATGGAGCTTTTCTCTCTGATAATTTTGATGGTGGATATATAACTCAATGTATTTGTCAAAGTGCTTAGAACTCAACACAAGAGTAAATTTTACTATTTGAGTTAAAAAATACATTTAAAAAGATGTAAATTGTTTGTGTTTCTATACACAGAGTTTGGAATTATAGTAGTTTTTAGGGCTGGGGACGTTTAGCAAACATACTATAAATACAATTAGAATTTGTTCTTACTGTTTTAAATGTCCAAATGATTCCAGGGTGAAATTGCAAGGAAACACTCTCTTCTCTTACAGAGAACACTAAATTAGAATGTGAATGGACTTTTCTCTTGTTCTGTGACACAGCCAGATTCAAAATAACATGCATTATAATATTTACTAATTTAAAAGATAAATGTTTGTTTCTTAACTGCTTAGCATTTTGGTTAACATAATCCTTTTCTTCTTCCTCGCAAATACCTTTTGTCACTCTCTCCCCATCGTCTTATGAAGCATCAGATTGTTCATTCACTAAAGAATGCTCGTGGGTGTGCTATGAGGTGTTCTGGAGACACGCTGCTGCCCTTACCTAAGTAGGATCTAAGTGACAACTATTCTCCCACTAAATAATTCTTGTAATTACATGGCTTAGCCATTCCATTTATATTGCCCTGCTCTCTGGAGGAATAATGACGGCAGTTTATAATTATAATTAGCTTCATGCACATTTCTAAAAATCCTTTGACATACTTCCTCAATTATTTGAATAATGTGCATACGCAAAAAGAATAAATAAAATAATAGAAATATTAAGCACAGTTGGAGCTGTCTTTTAAAAAACATTTATTTTAGGATTTATTACTAATAAACAGAGTCACCCTGCTGTCATTGATTAATAGCCTTGAAATACTTTTGGTCACTAACTTAAGCTCAACAGTCTAGAGATATTAATGCACAATTTCAATTTAAAGTGTGGAGAAGGTTAAGGACAGGAGCCTGAGGTGACATTCTCTCTTTATTTCCCCAGTTCACATTAATGTCACCATAAGCTTGGCAGGGGGATTGGAGGGAGTCGTTAGCTACTGTTTAAAGTCAAAGGAGATCATATAAATAAACTACGAAAAGAGATCCTGAATATAACAATGAATTTCTTTCTGTATTATAGGATATGGGATTTAATCTTCAAAGTCAACATGCAATTTTTAAAAAATGAAACAATTCTTGGATAATTAAGGCAAAAATTTATATTTGCTAAGTTCATCTTGGTAATGTACCAGACCATGTTAACACCAAAAGCTCATCATCTCAAGACTGAGGATAAATTGGGTTTGAGTTATAGATCCAAAGCAGAATTCTTGTTATTCTAACCAAATATTGTGTTTACTGTTTCCTCTTTGTGCTACAGGAGCACACGAATTCACTTTGACTAAAAGCTGCAGGCATCTTTGAATTATCCCTTTCCCTACTTCCTTCACTAGCGCCCTTATTTGTCATTAAGTTGCATCAGTTGTATAGCTGCAATATCTCTTGAGTAAATCCATTCCTTCTGAAAGTTCTGTTACTACAGTATTTCTGGCCCTCAATGCTTTTCACTCTCTGTGTGAAGCTTTGTCTTGGTTTCCTGCCCAGTGCCTCTTCTGAAATCAGGGTCCTCTAAACATTTTAGTCTTGAGCCTAAATCTGTTTTTGTGACTGGTCTCTGTGCCCAAAACTCCCCTGTGATATTCTTTGACAACTTAAAATAAATATGACAACACATAAACCACAGCTCATTTTATAAAGGTTTATTTGTTTCTTTTACTGCTAGAATTTTCCTTACTCAATTGACAGTAGAAAGATATTATTATTATTATTATTTTTTAGTAGGAGAAATTTGAAACAGTGTGAAGACTGGATTTGGAGGGAGTGACAAGAGAGACAGTATGACCTCTCAGAAAGTCATTGTGATGGTTTAGGAGGAAGGTAATGGAGACCTCAACTAGGGTGGTTGCAGTAAAAAAGGAAAAAGAGAGACAGGCTGAAAAAGTGCTACGTAGATAGAATCTACCAAATTATACCAAGAACCTGTTTAAGGAGAGTTACAAATAAGGAGGAATCACCAGTGACTATTAGGTTTCTAGTCTCTGTGACATAGAGACTGGAAGTGCCAGTTACAGATGGAGGGAAGTGCAGACGTCGGCGGAATCAGGAAGCATGGGTGGGCTTTATGTTTAGAGAGATTGGGTTTGATGTCTGTCTCTAATGCTTAATCCCATATGATAACAAACAAGTGTCTTAATTTCTTGCTGCCTTAATATGCATTCTATATACTGCGGTAAAATACCTACCCACAGAGGGTTGTTATGAGGATTGAGTGAACCACTGCT
>NW_007728454.1:234643-236761 GCF_000696425.1 Galeopterus variegatus | reverse complement strand
TGAAAAAGTGCTACGTAGATAGAATCTACCAAATTATACCAAGAACCTGTTTAAGGAGAGTGACAAATAAGGAGGAATCACCAGTGACTATTAGGTTTCTAGTCTCTGTGACATAGAGACTGGAAGTGCCAGTTACAGATGGAGGGAAGTGCAGATGTCGGCGGAATCAGGAAGCATGGGTGGGCTTTACGTTTAGAGAGATTGGGTGTGACGTCTGTCTCTAATGCTTAATCCCATATGATAACAAACAAGTGTCTTAATTTCTTGCCGCCTTAATATGCATTCTCTATACTGCGGTAAAATACCTACCCACAGAGGGTTGTTATGAGGATTGAGTGAACCACTGCTTGAAAGGCAGTAGCGCATAGTGAGTTCTAGACCAATGAATGGAAGTTATTATCATCATTATTGTTATTGTTATGACTACTGTAATGAAATAAGTGCCGTCCTAATTGTTAATCAGTAATTGGTGATTGTCTACAGTAGCATGGGCATCATGCAGCGTTTATAAGAGGTGCTGCCTCATGACCTGGGGAGATGACCTGACTAACTGAGTCTAGCAGTCCATTTGAGGGAAATTATTGAGATGGTCTGTCTTTGAGAACAGTCTTTCAGGGGCTTAATCAGTTAACCTGGATGACTTGTGATTGGAAGTACTTTGCAAAGGATTCCTAAAATGAAAACAGAAATGCAAGAAGATGGGCTGAGGAGTCTAGGTGGGAGCCGTTTGTAGAGGAGTCAGGAAGGGCGCATTAATGAGAGACTTCTTTAAGACAAGAGGCAGAGATTAAGGGTTGGGGTAGAGAGGACCTGTCAGAGCCAGAGCTAGTACAGTAGACAGGGTGTGGTGTGGGAGCTGTAGCTGGAGAGGTGCAATCACCATAAAAAGAGGGAGGTGTCTGGGAAGGGCAGGCAGCAGGAGGGTGGGGACATGGGAGGGGCAGGATGGAGAAGGGACAAATGGGAAATTGCTGGACCTAGCGGGGTGGGGCTCACCCAATAAATCATTTGCAATTGCTGGAACTGGCTCGAGTGTCTTCCTTTATATTGTGGCTCTATTAAAAGGGCACTGCTTCCTTTCTGTGTTGGCTTTAGTCACTCCATTAGTCACCAAGGCAGCAGGATGGCTTCATGCTGCTCAAGGAGTGAGTGGCACCAAGCAGCTGACTCTGTTTCTCTTGAGTAAGCAGAAGCAGGATTGCACATCTCTGGAACACAGAAGATGGTATCGGGAATGGGACAAACACAATATCAGGGTGGAACAGAATTATTACTTGAATTAATTATATTGCAAAAATGTGTTGCTTATGAAATTATGTGCATGATACATACATATGTATTTAGGTTTTTCTGATAAAGGTATGTTTTCATTCAGTATTTTAAATGATAATCTATAGCACTATGTGGTTGGTATGTAAGAAATAGAAAGGAAGGGAACATAGGATCATCAGAGTGAAGAGCGTGGCCTTGGTATGAGCCAGGACTGGGTTCAAATGTCAGCTCTGCCACTTAGCTGTGGGGCTTCAGGCAAATTACTTAACCTCGTTAGACCTTATTTTCCTCACCTGTGCTTAATGTTCTCACCTGTCGGGAGTGAAAAGTAATAGGTATCAAAGGGGTGTTAAGGGGGTTAAACAAAATATTGTAACACAGCCAGCACATAGTGGACACTTAATAGAGGTCAGCTGTTGTTACTTTTTAAGTTTTACATAGGGTGCTTTTTCTTATGCAATTATCTCCCATATCATTTCAAAGCCATTGAGGCAGGATCATGATTCCAGTTTCACAGAAGAAAGGAATGAGGCTACAGTGGTTAATTTACTTACAGGGTTCATAGAGTTTATAGGTAGCAAAACTAACATTAAAGTCTAAATCTTTTGATTTCCAAGCCCAGTGTCCTTTCTGTGCCTGACATAGAGACACAGTAAAGTAGGAAGCAAGGCTGCCATTCAGCATTTATTCAGTCTAGTGCTTTATTTCACATGCAATGTGAGAAGCACCACATATTCTACCTCTATGAAACCATGCTATAGAGGATGGGTTGGGGATGGTCATTTTGGCTCCAGAAATGTTTTGTTGATCTTCTCAGTCCTGTAGCACTGAACTTCCAGGACAATT
>NW_007728454.1:230520-234315 GCF_000696425.1 Galeopterus variegatus | reverse complement strand
TGGCTCCAGAAATGTTTTGTTGATCTTCTCAGTCCTGTAGCACTGAACTTCCAGGACAATTCCTCTGCTTCACTTGCAAAGAGGAGACAGCTTCAGGAGACAGGGGTACAATGGATGTCACCAGAGATGTACAGCCGTGGGAGGAAGTACGGATGGGTTGAAGGTGATGAGCCTCTCTTGCTGTAGTGGGTAACTGTTTGGGAAAACAGTTGCCTACAAAGGTGGTTTTCGTCTTTACCTGTGAAATGGCTGTGGTGACCATAATGTATGTATTCTAACAGAGAGGTCCAATATAAGAGGATCCCAGGCAGTTTTGGGGAAGCCTCTGCATAGATTTCCATAGTCTAGTCTAAGAAATTTGACAACCAAGAGTACATCAATGGTTTCTAAAGATCTCCATCACCCCTGTTATGTTGCCATACTGGTTGGAACCCATTGCTTTTAGGTGAAAGCCCAATTTTTAAGTATTGCTAGCAAAATTCTATACAAGCTGGCTCTTTTTTAGCTCTTTATCCTCATCTCTTAGAAATTTCCAACTCAAACTGCATGCTCAAACCAGGTGAAACTTCTCTCGGGTTCTTAAATGCACCATTGTCCCTCTCTGGATTTTCACACATGCTGTTTCTTCTTTTGGAAACACTCTCCACCCTTTTGGCCACTCCAATCTCCCCCTTTATTTGGTAATTCTTATCCTTCAGAGAGTAGCTTTAAGGTCACGTCTACCAGCTAGCTTTTCCTACTTGCCACCATGATGTGTGTGCTCCCAGTTTCCCTGCCTTCGTCCCCTTTCCCTGCCATGACACTCCTCACACATTGCAGTGTTGTCTACCAGCTAGCTTTTCCTACTTGCCACCATGATGTGTGTGCTCCCAGTTTCCCTGCCTTGGTCCTCTTTCCCTGCCATGACACTCCTCACACATTGCGGTGTGTTGCTTATCTGTTCTCCACACAAGAGCCCTGTACCCAAGGGCAGGGCTGCAGCTCTCCTGTTCACCATTTTATCTGTAGGGCCTAATGCAGTGCCTGGCACACAGCAGAGCAGGCTTTCATAGATATTTGCTGAATGAGTCAATGCAGGCATGAATGTATACTTTTACAACTTATGAATCCAGCTCTCAGGAAGAAAATGTTTATAAGCAGAGCTTTCAAGTAAATTATATTTAGTCATAATACTACAAACATGCATATCATTGTCTCTGAATTTGTTGCTTTTGAATGATAATAATTATTTTTGCAAGTTCTGAGTGTTTGTGCTAATTTATGAAATATGAGCAATATTGAACATGACAGTAGATGGCTCCTGTTTATAGGTTATGACAATAACACTCTAGAAGTGAATGGCTTGATTGGGACCTTCTGTTTTAAAAAACAACATACATAATGTGGGAAGTGAAGGGAACTACTTTGGTTTAAAAAAAGAGAAAGAGAATATGATCACCTTCTATGCATAAATTAAATAAACATCATATTTGGTCTATATAAGATTATATTTAGAAATAACTTTCAGGGGATATTATGGAACTGATAAAATATGAAAACTGATAAAAACTTAGGGGAAGTGATTTTTCTGATTATATAATATGCTTCTTCCCAAGGTACTCCTAATGTTTCTTATTTATAGATAATTTCATGTCAGAAAAACATATTTTTAGAACAATTTGTGTGAAATATTAAATCCTTGCAATGCCTGAGGCCCATGTAAGTGAAGTAGGTACTTAGTCTCATTCGTGTCTTACAAGTCAGCAACCTGAGGCCTTTGGAACATCAGAAAGGAGGGAACGTGGTGAGCATCGATAGAATGACTATGACTGAGGCACTTTTATATTCATTTCTCTTTATGACCCTGCACAAAGTGATGTGCTTATTCTCCATTTTACTGAAAAAAATACCAAAATGCAGAGCCGTTAAGCAGCTTGCTTAATATCACAGATTAAGTTTGTGGCAGTCAGATATTAACTAACTCATTGGGTTCTTTTGAGGATTAAACATCATAATGAATGTAAATTGCTTAACTCAATACTGAGCCTATAGTAAATGCACCTCCCAAATCAAATACTTTTAATATAAAGCTTGATCACATGTTTTATTTATTCATTATTAATAGTCTAACATAATGCATTAAAATGATGTTTTATTAAAGAAATAAATAGATTTGCACATGTAATCAACTAACTAAATTTCATAACATGTGCCTCCGAAATGGCTGGACCCTTGATTCAGAATCATAGTTGGTTACTGATACTTCAGAATGTGTGAAATATACATAAACACATTTGCCATCTTTATAATTTAGAAATGCATTTTCATTTGAGGGGTACTCAAGGTTAATAAAATGTGTAAGAACACAGTATTTTATTTATATTTTTTTCTTACATATTATTCACCTTTGATTCCTTTTTGAAAAAATAAAATCGGGCCGGCCCGGTGGCACACTGCTACAGTGCGCCGCTTGGGAGCGCGGCGGCGCTCCTGCCGAGGGTTCGGATCCCACATACAGACCGGTTCCCGCTCACTGGCTGAGCGAGGTGTGGGCGCAACACCGAGGGTTGCGATCCCGTTGCCGGTCCGGTCCAGTACGGGCGCGACACTGAGGGTTGCGATCCGTTGCCGGACATGAAAAAAAGACAAAAAGGAAAAAAATAAATAAATAAAAATAAAAAAATAAAAAATAAAAAGTAAAACATAAAATCAAACAAAAATACATTTAACCTCACTTTATTTGAGTTGTGTGGCATTTTTGTAATTGTTCACGCTTTGACATTCTTAACTCTGTGACTCAGATGTACAGCTATTAATTTGAGTTTGAATGTTTATCAAGAACCTCTTGCTATGTTATGCTGCTCTTTGGGGAACTTAAAGGTAAAAGTTAGGCCACTATTTTCCCGTCCCTATTGACTGAATTTTACATGTAATCTTTTTTTTTTTTTGTCCCTTTTGGAGACTGGCCACACCACGCTCAGCCAGTGAGCACTGGGAGCGCACTGGTCATCCCTATACAGGATCCGAACCTGCGGCGGGAGCGCTGCTGCGCTCCCAGCGCCGCGCTCTCCCGAGTGCGCCACGGGCTCGGCCCCACATATAATCTTATTAGAGTTTAGTTAGATTAATTTAAAGAAATTTTGTTTTATGGTTGAACACATAACTAAAAGCAGATGAGCACAGATACAATACTTCCCCTCTGTTTTGTGGCATCTACAAAACTAAACTCAGTTTGTTTTGGAAAGTGCAAAGCTGGAGATTTTAAATAACTGTAGTTAATTCCATTTTAAACAGGATAATTTCTATAGTTCAATATCTAGTTTTGCCACAAACAAGGTAAGACGACTGGTTGAATTTACCATCCATTTTTAAATTAAATTATTCCATGACTTTTTAAACCACATTTCTAGATTCTAAAATGGTCTGCATCTGATGCTAGTTAATAAATGGGAGACAATTAGACCGATGGCACAGACTAGAGAGCCTAGAAACAAATTTACCCATTTATAGTCAATTGCTTTTTGACAATGCTGCCAAAAACACGCAATGGGGACAGGACAGTCTCTTCAATCAGTGGTACTGGAAAAACTGGATATTCACATGAAGAAGAATGAAATTGGACCCTTATCTCACACCATATACATAAATGAACTCAAAATGGATTAAAGACTTAAAGGTAAGACCCCAAACTTTAAAAACTAGAAAAAAACACAGGGGAAAAGTTCCATGACATTGGCTTGGGCAAAGATTTTTTTGGGTAAGCAAAAATAGACTAATGGGATTACATCAAACGAAAAAGCTTCTGTGCAGCTAAGT
>NW_007728454.1:212400-229919 GCF_000696425.1 Galeopterus variegatus | reverse complement strand
GGGTAAGCAAAAATAGACTAATGGGATTACATCAAACGAAAAAGCTTCTGTGCAGCTAAGTAAACAACAGAGTAAAGAGACAACCTACAGAATGGGAGAATATATTTGCAAACCATACTTCTGATAAGGGGTTAATATCTAAAATATATAAGTAACCCAAACAAGTCAATAATAAGAAAACAATCCAATCAAAAAATGGGCAGAGGATCTAAATGGACATTTTTTAAAAGAAGACATACAAATGGCTAACAGATGCATTAAAAAAATGCTGAATATCACTAATCCACAGGAAGATGCAAATTAAGACCAAAATGAGATATCACCTCACACCTGTTGGGATGGCTATTATCAAAAAATAAGTATTGGTAAGGATGTCCCTTGTACACTGTTGGTGGGAATGTATATTAGTCCAGCCACCATGGAAAACAGTATGGAGGTTTTTCAAAAAATTAAAAATAGAACTACCATATGATCCAGCAATACCCCTACTGGTTATATACCCAAAATATATGAAATCAGTATGTCGAAAAGATGTTCTTTGCAAGAGTATTCACAATAGTCAAGATATGGAATCAAGCTAAATGTCCATCAACAGATAAGTGGACTTAAAAGAATGTGGTACATATACACAATGGAATACTATTCAGCTTTAAAAAAGAAGGAAATCCTATCATTTTCAACAATGTAGATGAACCTGGTAAACACCATGTTAAGTGAAATAAGCTAGGTATAGAAAGACAAATACTGCATGATCTCTCTAATATGTGAAGTTAAAAGAAGTTGAACTTACAGAAGTAGAGAGTAGAATGATGGATGTCGGGCTGCAGGTGAGGAGGATTCGAGGAACTAAGGGGAATTTAGTCAAAGAGTACAAAATTTCAGTTAGATAAGAAGAATAAATTCCAGAGATCTATTGTACATCATGGTGTCTACAGTTAATAACAATATACTGAATACTAGTAAATTGCTGAGAGTAGATTTTAAGTGCTCTCATCACACACAAAAAAATGTGAGGTAATGCATATGTTAAATAGCTTGATTTAGCCATTCCACATTGTATACATATGTCAAAACATTGTGATACATCATAAATATATAGCATTTTTACTTGTTGATTAAAAATACATACATACATACATAAATATCCCCAATTGTCCTCTTAAAATAAATGAATCAGTAGTGACTTCTGGGTCCCTGGGGGAAGCCTAGCCATTGCTTTTTATTTCCCACCCTCGCAAGTCTGTAAATTTTTCCCCATTTAAGTTTTCAAAATATACTAATAACTACTTGAATTAAGGCAGCTCAGGTAGACTCAAATTTCTTACATAATATTCATAATCTAGAGCAACTCAACAAATTTAAAATGAGAACAACGAAAAACTCACTGAAATACAAATGAAACAAAGGCTTAGGTTTTTTTGTTTTCATTTCAAATTTTTTTTAAAAAAGTGTATATATTGTGTTCTCCTTTAGTTGAATGCTTACTTCTAACGCACAGAGAACCCAAGGCATAAAGGCCCAGAAATTCCTTCTAGTTGTGAAAGAGTTCCAAATAGAGATATAGCTTTAACACTAGCTTCTCTTGCTGTGTACTTTGCATTTTAATAATATCAAACATTCTAATATAAGGTTTCTTTCCTCGAGAAGGCAATAAAAAAACTTTTCTCTGCTAAACTATGGGTCAAGGCTAATGCAAACAGAGCTGTCAAACTCTCGTGATAAGAGACTTCCTGAAGTGGACAGGGTTTAACTTTCAAGACAAAGCTAATAGTGTCAAGGTAAACATGAAGGTTTTTGATTTGGACACCAATCTCTAGGAAGGCATTATGGAATCTCTCAATTATAATGATTAAGGCACCTCCCCACCCAGCTGAAAAGTTGCAAAACACAATCAAGTTATTCTTGATTATCTCAGCCAGCAATCAAGACTTTCGCCTGGGTTTGGTCTGACCTCAGAAGGCTACTGGGACAAGTCTCAGCAAGGAGGAGCTGTGGGCTTGGGTCCCAGAATGAAGAATTTTACATAGATGGGTGCACAGAAACAATTTCTAGCAGGTTAGCTGGGAGAGACTTCGCCTGGTTGATTGCTCCTTCACTCTTCAGAAAATGGGCATTGGCTGCACGCCAGAATACAACACACATCCCTCCAAGTAAATATTTATTACACACCTACATCTTGCATTTTATGCAACTGCCAGATATTTAGGTTTCATACGGTCCCAAAGTTTTGATTTTAGAAGGGCTTTTGCAATTTGAGGTACATTTACTAAAAGTACATTTTTATTTTGACCAAACTACTAGTTCCATACATAAAGATGGGTTTGAATGTGCCAACAGAATATTTTTTGCTAGGTGAGAGAGGTGGCCTACTTCTCTGACATGGGAGCCCTGCCATTGTCACCTCTTTGCAAACTTAATAATGAAGTTGATCGTTAATGAAAGGAGCATCAGAAGTCAGCTGGAGTCTTGGAAGAAAATCAAGTTTTATCTACTTGTATAAATCTAAAGTCAGCATCAGATTTCTGAGCTCGTCAAAGCGGGTAGATACATGGATTTGAAGAATAAAGACTCAAGAGAGAAAAGGAGGAGGTGGTGACATTGAAGCTTCTCTGACGTCATGAGAGGAAATCTTAGATCTGTACACCAGAAACAATGGGTGGGAAAGACCATTTCCAACATCATTGTCTTGTTGAAGACAATTTGTTGCCAAGGTCCAAAGTTAAATTTGCAATAAGGAATCTGATGCTTGCTGAATGATTCATAAGGAGGTGACTTTGATTATCACTGAAGTAAATGAAAATTGGAGACAACATAAGCAATGTCTTGTAGAATTTACTTAGATAAGGCTATTTATCCTAAATAAAACACATGGCTTTTTCTCTTCTTTATTCTCCACTGTGGTTTCAATATCTGCATAATAACATTAAGTAGGAGAAGAATGGAAGTATGGTATTGCTCTGAGTTTTTCGGGGTGCAAGGGAGATTAATGATAAAGATAAAAGTTTAAGAAATGATTTATAATTTTGCCTCCTGAAATTCTAACAATCACTGATGAATATTTAATGTACAGCCACTTTCCAATTGGACAAAAAGTAAATGTGCTTAAGTCACAGTTTAAGAATAAATAAGAGAGCAATGCAAAAATTTAGACCCTTTTCACAGGTAATATCCTTAGGTTGAAGACAATCCAACCAATGTGAGGTTCTGGGAAGTTAGAATGTGCTTCCAAAATGGGATGTTTCTTTTGAGAAGCAATATCTTAATCTACAAGTTTTGAATTTTATCTCTTCCCATGAGGGAGAGACCAAAGGGAGACAAGCACAGGTATGTTTCAGTTGAGAGTGTGCCAAATACACAGTGACTCACAGCGTCCTAATCAGACAGGTGTGACATCTCACTGAAAAAAAGGTTCACCCCACCCACCCTGGAAACTGTTCTTTGCCCAAGCTCAGCACACTGAAAACTACCTTCTAGACATGTCACCATGCTTATTCTGGATTGAGAAGGAAATTACATGAAAATGCTGATCAAAGGCAGGGGTTAAATCATTATATGACTAAGGCTGGCCTTTCATATAGATTGAAAAAACCACTGTGAGTGTGGTCTTTTGTTTTCTCTTTTTAAATCCAAGAGCTAAGCTCTTTTGATTATGGCTTTTTGATTTGCTCTACATTTTTATAGCAATTTATGTGACCCATATGCTTTTGATGAAAAGTATAACAAACATTTCTACTCACATTCTTTTTTCACATTTAATTTTGTAGGACTACATTCATAAAATAAATTTATGGCTTCAAAGAACTTTAAAAATCATCTCATATAAACTCTTCATCGTATAGATGAAGAAATAGAGGAGTTATCTACCATTACATAGCATTAGGCAGTGTCCTATAACTACTAGGACAAAAATCCAGTCTCTTCTTAGACACTGGTTTACATGAATTGTAAAAGAAAAATATGCTTTGCATCAAATTATTGCTTATGAAATCTGTAGAAAGATTAGACATTTGGGTTTAAAGTCATGGCTTCCCAACATGGCTGTACATTCAATCACCTGAGAAATTAAAAATATAAATAAATAAGTGTTAAAGAACCCAACACAGACTTATTGACTCAGAATCTTGTAAGGCTGGGCCCAAACATTAGTACATTTAAAAAATCTCCAGGTGTTTCTGAAGCAGTGTGTGTGGACCAGTGTTTGAGAAATGCTGTGTGTTAGACAGGCACACATTTTCTTTCCAAGCTGGTTGGAAAGAAATTAGGCTAAAGTATTTAAGTTAAAGTAGCTAAAGTATTCAGCTACGTAAGGTATGCAATCATAAATGTTAGCTTGGGGAAACCCCAATAAATGTTCAATTTCAAGCTGTGCCTTTACAGGCTGTTATCACTATTTCATTTAAAGCATACGTAAGAGAACCTCTGAGCTTCTGGTATTATTAAAAGGCATGCCTGTTACTTTTATGAAGGAATTTATAGCTGTCCCCATGACCAAAATGATTGGTAGAATATTTTAAATGGAAACTTAGTGTTTTTATAAATCTTGCATAAATAACCAATAGGAATTAATGAAGTTTACCTTTTTTAGTATAAGGAGATCTGTAGTTGGTTGGTGTCCAAGAATAACACAAAAAGACAGAGACCTCAGCATCTTGGGCCATGTCATTGATCAAATGGCAAATTAAAGCCTCATGGGTGTCAGGCAAAAATCACAGGCCAACTTGATGTGGAGAGAGTACATTTCACATAGGATTTTATAAACCCCAATATTCCAAGACCTTTTCCATTCTCCTTCTAATTGTGCTCCTGCTTATCACTTCAATGTGCTACGTGACCAAGAAAAGGTGTTTCTGATTATGTTACTTTTTGATATCCCAGTTATGCCAGAGCCCAGCCCCTCAATCCCCAAGAGCATCCATTAGTTTCAGTGGACAACTACAGCATTCCCTGCTGAGCTCCCTTCCATTCTCTTGAGAGCAGCATTCCCCTTCCTCTGGAAAGCCATCCTCCTTTCCTGTTAATCCCAAGTTTTTTTTTTTTCTTTTTTCTTTTTTCTTTTTCTTTTTGCGACCAGTAAGGGGATCGCAACCCTTGGCTTGGTGTCGTCTGCACCGCACTCAGCCAGTGAGCGCACCGGCCATCCCTATATAGGATCTGAACCCGCGGCAGGAGCGCCGCTGAGCTCCCAGCGCTGCACTCTCCTGAGTGTGCCACAGGCAGGCCCTAATCCCAAGTTTTTAGAGGATGATCTTAATCATAATATTCCTCTCATTGGGCCATGGAAGTGGACACCTGACTCAAGAAAAGCTGCACAGAGTCTTCTTGGGGTTAAATAAAATGGCAGTTAAAAGAATAAAAAGTTTCGCATCTCTGCTGGTGGAGGCACAAGACAATTTGCTGTAGATGACAGAGCAGGTAAATGGAGGGACAAAACAAGGGCGGGATAGATGTGTGGCAGTGTTGAGTCGCTTTCCTATCATCCTGGGAGCCTCCTGCTCCTTTCCCCACAATTCGTTGTTTCTATGAATCAATAAGCTTTTCTTTTTGGCCTCAGTTATCTCGAACTGGGTTTGTATGGTTTGCAGCCCAAAGAGTTTTAATTCAATAAAAATTCAAAATGCCCTAGATTTCACGTACCATATAGGGAAAATCCACATTATTTGCCTTTCCCACACAATCGCTTGTTGGGGAGAAGAGGATAGCAGAGGCAGTTTTATGGCTGGCTATTCTCACATCAATTTTCATTGCTGGTTATTTATTCCCTGGAAATACAGGAAGCCAAGATGACGACGACAACAATTCAGAACATGTAGGATTAAGCCAAGAGAGGGACAACAGAGAAAAGAGCAGATCTCAATAGTTATTACTGTGTTTTGTATTTTTTGTATTTATGGTTTGCACAAATATGAATGTTTACACACCTCAATTTCTTATAGACTAAATTTAATACTGTATTTTAAGTTCAAAATACCAGCAATTTTGGAAAAAGCTTCCAAAGTTACCTAAATTATATTATTCATATATTTTTAAGTTCTAATAGTGTCTTAGATAAGTTTTTCCTCAATTCAAAAATATTGTATATATTGGTTAATTACATTATTTTAACAAAAACTTCTAACATTTGAAATGATCAATGTTCTTGCCAGAATCTGTCACTTTCATCCTATATTATCCATAATCTCAGTTTTGGTTTATATTTGCCTAACCATATTAAACATTTTCTTATGTTTTATATTTTGAACAATTTGTCTTATGTTCTGAATAATTAGAATAGTTTTTAGTGTGTTTGTACTTTTTTAGTAATTCATCAGGCTTTACTTGTAATATTTACTGTAATGTTTCAGGATATTGTTTTTATTCATCTCAGCTTCATCGACACAGCCTTTTGTAGTTTCAGTTTCTATAGTTAAAAATTGAAGTCATGGGCCGGCCCGTGGCTCACTTGGGAGAGTGTGGTGCTGACAACACCAAGTCCAGAGATGAGATCCCCTTACCGGTCATCTTTAAAAAAAAAAAAAAAAAAATGAAGTCATAATCAAAGGACCAATGCATTTTTACAGTTTGCTGAATGTCATGTTTCTTGTGTCACATGAAGACATGAATGACATGTGTATGGCACAGTGCCAATTTGTGTTTATAACAGGCATGGGAAAATCTACAGGAATGTGTCTGCATTTCTAGTCATTAAACACTTATTGAGCACCCACTGTATGCTCAGCATTTGCGATAGGAATTGGAAAATAGTCAAAATGAGTGTAAGGCACGGTCCCTTTGAATTAACATGTATAACAACATCAGAAAACACAGGACTAAACTATACTTTTTAATAATTCTTATTAGAAGGTCAGAAAAGGGTACATATAGCCTAGATCTGTTTTCATGGAAAATATCAGAACCGTACAGTAACAAAATGAGTGACATATATAGGCAAAAAAAAAAAAAAAGAAAGAAAGAAGATTCCTGTTATTGGGCTAACCATCCATCTGAAGTGGAAACCTCCTGTATCAAATGATAAACCCACCCGTATTTGACCAGACCAATGGCGAGGAACTCAGTTGTGGTGAGGCTCCTCATTTCATCTGAAATGGCTTAGTTAGGAGGTTTTTCATGTTTAATTGAGATTAATCTGAACAGAAAGTTTTGGCCCATCTGGTAGTTGGGCCCCTACCATCTGCAGACCCTAGGATAGTCACACAACTTGATACCTTGTCAGGAGGAGCCAAGATCCTGCGTTCTCATTTTACAGACTCCAAAAAAGGGAGTGTTAGTGTTCTTGAGGCTTCCTGGAATTGTGTGAAATTCTGCCCCTATGCACAATGAGAAAGTCCTGTCATATCAACTTCCACTTAAGACGTTTTTCTGTTTTTATAAGAGACACATTTTCACTCTGATTCACTTGGGTTCCTAACAGAGCTCCAAAGAAAAGAGGGCTTCTCCAGCTCTCCCAGGACAATAGTCAAGATTGCACTGTGCATGAGAAAGTCCTGTCATATCAACTTCCACTTAAGACGTTTTTCTGTTTTTATAAGAGACACATTTTCACTCTGATTCACTTGGGTTCCTAACAAAGCTCCAAAGAAAAGAGGGCTTCTCCAGCTCTCCCAGGACAATAGTCAAGATTGCACTGTGCCTGCTACTCATAGGGCAGGCCACGTTCAGCCTCCCATTCAGTTTCTTGAGGATTGAACAGGTTGGGGCTGTTCTTCGACCCTTCGCCCAGTCCTCTGGAGCTGCTATCCCTACATACCTCAGGAAAAGGTGAAATTAGTGTTTGTAGAATCCCTTTGAAACTCTTGGTGAAAGATGATTTGATAGTATAAAGTATTATTATAATAAACAGACCGTGGGATTGTGTCCTTGGAATTATAAACTCTCTCTCGATGCGAACACCGTATAAGGAGATCAACTTCAGACATCCCCTTGCTGGTATCTTCTAATGACTTTCATTATTTGGGATCAGCAAATGTTTTGTCAATCCATACTGAAAAATACTCTGTGTGATGATTACTTAACAAGAAACTAAAACTTGTCCTACCTGCACAGATAGACTGAATCATATTATGAGTTGGGATAAGCACTAATAGTACAGGTAAAAACTTGTTCAATTATATGCTTTGGAAGAGTCAACTACCAGACAAAAGAAGACTCTAAATTTGTCAGCATTATCCAAAGTACTTCCAAATTTGATAATGTCAAATCAATAGAATCTTGCCCAGTTTCACTTTATTACTTTAAAATTTACAAGTCTTAAAAGAAATTCTAATCATTGTTTTAAGCTGAATGAAGCTGACTTCGTTCTACAAAATAAATTAATTTTTATGCAATTAAAAGGTATAAAATTATAAAATTCACTATAGAAAAATGATTTGACCATTCAGTTTGTCTTTTTTCCTTAATTCCCATTAACTTATAGTTTTGCAACATTTTTCTTTGGCTCTATTATATTTGGATGATCTGAAGGGTCTTGTTGCTATGTAAAGTAGTAGAATTATAACATGTCATTTAACTTAGCAACAAATATTATGCTAAGAACATGTTTCATAGGTTGGCATCGGAAGATATATTTTAAACCACAAATCCTACTTCAAAAAAAAAAAGAAAAACTTGATTACAAAGGTGTACAGTGAGATGGTTAAACAAATATTCCTTTTCCTTTTTTTTTTTAGAGGCTGTACAGGAATCAAACCCTGATCCTTGGTGTTGTCAGCACCATGTTCTAACCAATTGAGCTAACCAGCCATCCCTCAATATTTCTTATATAAATTAAGAAACATACTTTAGAGCACCTAGAAATACCAGCAGAAGATATTATAAGTGTAGACTAATGGGCTTTTATTTTGTAAAGTTCTCTGAATATAGTTTCATTAGGGTTGGGTTAGTTATCTTTTTGAGATATGATTTGGTTCTCATTAGCATAAAAAGAGATTATTGAATTTTCCAACCTGTTTGTTTGCCGAATCAAAGGAAAACTTGAGCTGTAAGGTAAACGTGCTCATTATTCTTGTTTGTGTCCTAGTACCCAGGCCTGCAGAATCTAGGTAAAGAGCATAGCTTTGCAGTCCTCTCACTACCGTAAGTCACAACAGAAAATTCACGTGCAGTAAAGTTGTAAGGCTGTGGTTTGCAAACTTTTGTGTGCATAAATGTTGTCTGTGGTGTTTGCTAAACATGCAGTTTCCTTGATCCAACCCCTCCCCCCATCCAGGGACAGATTCTTCTGGTCTGGAATGAGATCAGGAATTTCAGGTTTACCAAGCACCTGGGTGTTTCTCAATGCCTATAATCCAGATGACACTCTAAGAAGCAGTTGTCCAAATTATCAGGGGAAAGAACAAAAGAAATTAGAAGTTTAAGATAAGTATGGTAAAGATAAAAATAGGATGTTTCTTGTAAACCTGTCCAGGGTGGTAGAAAGGTATGGGCAGAACAAAAACTATACAATTTTATTTTTTTGCCATTTCACTTACTTTCTTATAAGCTCCTCCTTCAAACCCACTCTCCACCCATATGTCTTTCAGATTACACACTATTTATCCTCATCTTTCTAGGATGATACCTGATACAAGCTTACAGTGAGCCCTTTTCCCAGTGGGTATTTTAACTATGACAGGGTTTTCTTGAAATGTATCAACTACTCCTCTATTAGTTACAGAGGAAGTTTAGTCTAGTGGTTAAAGACAGATTACCTGGATTCAAATCCTGCCTCTATCATCTATGAGCTATGCATCCTTAGATAGTCACTTTATGCCTCTGGTTTGTTATCTCTAAAAAAGGATAATAATAGTGTCTGTGTCATAGAATGTTTGTGAGGAATAAATAAATTAACAGATGTAAAACACTCATGAAGAATTTGTTAGAGCTGCATACATATTATTTACTATTTGTTGTGTTTAATCCAGTGGACAAGGTACCTGGGCCTATAAACTTGGTGTGAAACTTGAGTAAGATTTTGAGTATTGGGTTTAGGGAAACAAAGAATATTCCTTTCACTAATCTTCAGGAGCCATTGGCTTTTCTACCTAAACATAAACAAATACATAAATAGGCATAGTAATCAACTTAAAGAGGCATGGGAAAACTGGCAACACAAAGTTGGATATTTGTTAATGAAACCAAGTCTTTCTTATCAATGTATAAAACAGCAATAAAAAAAATTGTTTCAGAAGATACTCATTTGACACAATTTGGCAGCTATTCCTAATAATAATAATATATATATATATATATATATATATATAGGTCTAGGAAGAGATATACTTTGTCTTAACAAAGTTCTCTTAGCCTAGCAGGCAACCTCATACCTGTCTGATTGCCTGATCAAGGCTTCTGCAAGGTAATTGACAGTGTAGTAAGGTTACCTTTGCATTTGGCACCAGAGCTTTGCTTTAGGTAGGCAGTGCCATTGTTTAGGGAAATACGTTAATAAGCTTTTTGGTGATAACAGATAAGGACTCCAAGAAGCAAGGACTGGAAAGAGATAAGGAAACAAAGAAATGGGTAAAACCACTAAGCATTCTGCATTAGAAGTAACTGTGAATTTATAGGAGAATAGAGAAAAGAGTAAGAAGAGAGAAGAGACTCGAGCATTATTCCATGGACCAGGGCCTGAGAGTGACAGAAGTCACCAAAAAATACCGACCATGTAGTGGGGTAAATTATAGAATTTTAAAAAGTATTTCTAATATTACAAGGATTCGTTCTGCTGTTTTTGCTTTCTAGTTCTCAGCATCCTCTCTAAACTTCCAGTAAATCCTAATATACCCATATATTTCTGTAGGGTGGTTTTGTGGTCAATAATGGGCTAGGACTATAAAGTCACTGTGACTGCAAGCTGACACACATAAAAAAAAGGAGTCCAGGAATTCCAAGTGGTAATTTTCATGAAATCATATGACAGGCTATGGCAAATCTGGGAGCATCATAGAAAGCCAGCTGCACGGTTGTCCCAACTTCAGCGTGGGCAGCACCATCTTCTCCCTTCCCAGTTAAGTAAATAATATATATTGAGGATAAACTAAATGTCACGTATTAATTATGTACTTTACATAATTATCTACATATTATCACTTGAGCCTCAAAAGAACCTATCAGGTAGAGGCTATTATTATGCCTGTTATATAGACAAGAAAACTGAGGCATATTCATACTGCTTCACTTGTCCAAGATCACACAGCTAAGTAGAACCAGGATGTAAAGCAGGACTGCCAGATCTAGAGCACAGTATGACACTCTTAACCACAACACCACAATGTCTTGGGTGACCTCAGATATGGGAGGATGATAGCTTTGGCTGTGTATGACAGCAGCAAAGTCAAAAGTTTAGTGGGATGGTCTGAAAGTTGGGACCTAAATAACAGGTGTACAAAAAAGTCTCTGAGCTGAGACTTAAAGCCAGTGATGACAGTAAATGTCCAAGGCAGTAGTCTGTGGGGGTCCCAGAGATGGAGCTTTCTTCATTTCTAGGATTTTGCCACTCATTGTGGCATGATATGTATAAAGATCAGTGCAATGTTAAGCATGTAGAGGTAGAGAAAATACTTAAAGGTGAGACATGGATGTCCAATTAAAATTGGAAATGAAAGAAAAAGGCTTAATCTCATTACTCCTTAACATTTTTCTGACGAGTGAAATAAGACCTAAAACAAAAAAGAACTAGAAAATTGGAAAGGACTGGAAAAGGAGTAGAGAAAAATTGTTGCTATTTGCACATAGCATTTTATTTATTTATTTATTTATTTATTTTTTTCCTTTTTTTTGTCTTTTTTCGTGACCAGCAACAGATCGCAACCCTCAGTGTCGCGCCCGTACTGGACCAGGACCGGCAACGGGATCGCAACCCTCGGTGTCGCGCCCGCACCTCGCTCAGCCAGTGAGCGGCTGGTCTGTATGTGGGATCCGAACCACTGGTCTGTATGTGGGATCCGAACCCTCGGCGGGAGCACCACTGCACTCCCAAGCGGCGCACTGTAGCAGTGCGCCACCAGGCCGGCCCTGCACATAGCATTTTAAACAGCACATTACTAGGTAGGAAATGAGTAAACAGCTAATAGAGGGTTGTTTATTGGTGTTTCACAGGAACCTTTGTGAAACACAGCTTTATAATTTATTTTATACAAACATTTAGTCAAGCAACTATAGTTCTGATTGCAGAATGTAGGTTTAGTCATTCTTAATAAATCCTTTTTTCTTCTTTATGAGGTTTTGAGTATAACCCTTAAGGTATTGTTAACTATAAGTACAAGGTCTTGATGGGTCAAAATGTTGACCAGCTAGTATTTCTGCCTCCAAGTGGACCTTTGTCCCAAGCAAGTGTGCTAGGTTTTCATGGAGAAAGAATAATAAAATAAAGCTTGTTAAAATGGATTAAAAGGAAAAGAAAGTGTAAATATTAACATATTTTAAAATATAAATATTACCATTATCAGATTATAATATCTACTCCTTCCCAGGACATGGTGTCTAGGAGGTGCTTTTGTGTGAAATAGAAAAAGAAGCTCTTTCTGCCAGGGCACAGGGCACACAGCTTGATGTAAGAGGTCTATGGCCAAATTTCATCTCCCACTTCCTCCATGCCCATGTTCTCTTACTCAAAGCACAACCTGAATGAGCATATGCAGTAAATTTGTGGAAGGACATCTTATTAGCAACAACAATAAAATACAATATAGTTAGGAATGATCTGAATAAGATATTTGCAGAATCTATATAAAGAAAATTGCAAAAATTTACTGATAAATATAAAATAGTAAATTTAGAATCATAGCTTGTGCCTGAATTGGAAGATTAATTATTTTAAAATATCAACACTTATGCAGATATTTACAGACTTTAGAAACTTCCAACTAAATTACTGTGTTCTGCAGCAGAGGGCTGGGAGAACCCAAAAGGTGTATTTTAGATCAGAAAACTCATTTATTAACATTTTTTTGACCACAACACAAATCCACAAAAATACATGCTCTCTTCAACTCTCCAAGGATGTATAAACAGCACTGCCTCTCAGATGAAGAAAGATTTTATGGAAGAAAATGGGGAAGAAAGCTGAAAGGCTGAGCATTTATTACAAATAGACCGTGTTAACCAAGGATACTGGTTCAGATGTTGAGATGGAACTAATAGCAGCAGATAGGTCTAAATATCATTGTTTATTTTAACCACTGCTATTACCACCACCACCACCACCACCACCACTCTTTATTCCAGACTTCCCCAATCTTCCAATCTTGTTTCCTTTAGGACCCTTACCAACCAGGCTAGCCATTCATCACTATCTAGGAGTTCATTATCTATAATTCAGTTCACTCTTCACTCCATACAAAGTGAAAACTAGTATATTGCTCTTGGTTTCACCCATTGGGAGAATTTCCCTTCACCTCTGTATCTGGGGTCACCCTTGAGTGGGGCTGTGGTTCGACAGCAGTCCATTTACAGCTAGCTCCAACATACGTGCAGACTCATTTGTGAGCTAGGGGCAGACTCTTTCCTCCCACTTCATCTGTTGATCGCAGTTAATCCACATGAGGTTACATATATTAGCTGGGGAAGAGACATGAATACAAAAGAAGTAGGTGCCATGAGAATGTGGGCCATCTGGTCATGTAACATCCTTGTGTCTTCCGAGCCTTGTTAGGCCCAACCCTAAATGTACAATTTCCATAATCTAATAAATTTTTCATTTTCTCACTTGGTCTTATGTTTTGATAGCTTTTATAATTCCCAGATCATGGTGCAAAGTCTTGGTTGCATTATAGGGTCTTTCCTCAAGGAGATCCAACTTACCCTTCAATCAATGGACTCTGGGTCTATAAGCTCACTTACATCTGGAAACTGAATGAGGAACCATGATGTCTATAAGACTTCTGCTCACCACCTCTTGATAAACAATACCTTGATGGCTGATCATATATCTCAGCCCTTAGAACATCATCATCTATTATCCGTCAACACAGATACAGATGAGTCCAGGCACATTGATTATCTAGACTTTCTACTCATAATGACTATGGCAAACTTACATCTGGCCTCTGCCATTCTAGAATCTCATTATCCCCATTGCTACAGGGAGATATGGCAGCATCTTTTACTGTCAACTCTAGCCTGTGGAGGACAACTACTACCAATCTCCTGAAAGATGTTATGTCCCTGCACAGTTCATTCTTCATTTTCTTAGTTTGAGTATTGTTGTTTAGGCCCACTCAAGGAACATAATCAGATAATGGGTTCTACCATATCATATAATAAATTCATTCAAATATTTCCACTTCTCAAACCTTCTGGTCCTCTACTCCAATATCTCCACTTCATTTACTGTAGACCATTTCCATGTCCAAATTTCAAGAAACATTCTCATCAGCATATTAGGACTGGATCCAAGCGTTCTTGCCAGCACATTATCCTCAGTCACAAAAGAGCGCTCTCATATAAAAAAAATTCTCCCTTTCCAGTTTTTTATTCTGCCCTCTTTGGTCCAACACTAACTCCCACATGTGGTCCCATAGTTCCAGACGGTACAAGTGGACTAGCACTTGTGATTCCTTTCATGTATAAACTAGTTCTCTCTAGAGCAGCGATCATGTTCCCCATAAGGCTGTGTTGAGACCTGTGATGATTAATTTTATCTGTCAATTGCCTAGGCTATGTAGTCAGTTGTTCAAACACTGGTGTAGATGTTGCTGTAAAGGTATGTTTTAGATGTGACCGATCAGACTTTGAGTAAGGCAGACCACACTCCATACTGTGGGCGGGTCTCATCCAATCAGTTAAAGGCCTTAAGAGCAAAAACTAATTTTCTCTGAATTAGAAGGAATTCTCCTGAAGACTGCAACACAGAAAGCCTACCTGAGGTTCTGGGCCGCTGCCCTATGGAATTCAAACTCAAGAATACAACAACTTCAACAAGACTATAACATCAACTCTCACCTGAATTTCCAGCGTCACCAGTCCCCACAACTGAAGGAGCCAATTCTTTAAAATCTCTCTCTCTCAGCTGCTCATTTCCAGAAAGGAGCATTCTATCCTGATGATTTGCCTTCCAGGGTACTTCCTATTGTCTTAGTCTAGGTTCTCCTGGAAGCAGAGCCTGGGACAAGGCAGAGCCTTGCATGCAGGTTCTCTATTAGGGAACCAATCCCAGGGATCAGGAGTGAAAGGCAGAGGAGAGATACGTGGGAGAAAGAAAGACTGATACATGGGTACATTATTGAGTTGGTCACCACTGCAGGTGACTGATGCTCAGTTCCTTGTGAACTTCTGAGGAACATCATGAAATGTCTCCAAGGGTTCTCTGGCCAGGAGATAAAAGAGAGAATCATTCATCCATCAGCTTGCACCCTCCATTGTTCAAGATTGTGCTCCGCATTGTTCAAGATTGTGCTCCATATTGTCCATACATGGGCACCAAGTGGATCTGCTACTTCCACAATGAACCCTGAAGCTTGTTTTCACCCAGAATGCCTTGAGAGGTAAAATAGTAAGCTCAAACATTCTGTCCTCTGGCCATTGTTCAAGATTGTGCTCCATACTGTCCATACATGGGCACCAAGTGGATCTGCTACTTCCACAATGAACCCTGAAACTTGTTTTCACCCAGAATGCCTTGAGAGGTAAAATAGTAAGCTCAAACATTCTGTCCTCTGGCCATAACTAACCTCTTATAATTCAATACTCTCCTTTCCTTTTATTTTACCTGCTTTCCAACTCCTAATCTTTGATTTCTATATTTTACCCCATTCACAGTGTCCTGGCTGGTGTCGTGTAGGTTAGAATCTGATCTCACCACTTACTGGCTCTTTGGCCTTAGGGAAGTTACTTAAACTCTCTACATCTCAGTATTCTTGTCTATAAAATGGGATAATAACAATACCAACTTTATGGAGTTGTTATGAGTGTGATTTGAGATAATGCCTGTTAAGCATGCAACAGTATGTCTGATGCATAGAAACCAGTCAAAAAAATGATAGCTATTATAATTACAATGATGGTTATGATGATGATGATGATACTTGTCCAGCTCAGGTACTACAGTCTATAACTTCATCTACTCTCTTACCTTTTGACCCTTGGGTTTCTGTTGAACATGATTGATAAACTCAAACCCGAATTTAACATTTCTTCATTTCAATTGGACTGCTGAACAGAGCTAGATATAATTATCAAATCAGAGAAGATGAGTGCTTAGACCTATTCATGGTACCTAGCTTTAGCTAAGGAATCTGTTGTTTTTCACATAGTGGTTATTGCAAAAACTTACCATTTGCTGCTGGCCACTATCCTTATCTTACTTCTTTGAAGTGATGTTCTTACTTGTTCTGAGCAAAAATTGAAAGCAAGATCTGGAGTACCTCAAAGCCATCCTTTCTTTTTTTTTGTTTTTGCTTATCTATACATGCTTTGGCATCTCCATCCATCCTCCCCTCCTTTCCTCAGCTCTCAGAAGATACTTTGTATTCTTATCCAAGTCTAAGAATTCAACATTTGTTCTGGAGCCCAACCCTTCTGCATTTGACTGCCTGAGTTTGAATCTTTGCTCTGCTACTTTCTTGCAGGGAAACATTTGGCAGGTCATTTAGCTCCTCAGTTTCTCAGTTTGCCCTCTATTCAGATGGAAAATAATTCTTACCACATACAGTGGTTATAAGAATTAAATAAGTTAATATCTTTAAAGTGCCTAGAACAGGGCCTACACTATAATAATGGCTGTATAGGAAGTGCTGTTATTATTCTTAATATAGGGGATACACCTGTCGAGAGACTTAGTGGGTGGCAGAGTAAAAAGGAGAAATCCCAGGTCCCTGCTTCTGGCCTCCTAAGCTAGGAAATTAGACCCTCCTCCTAGGGATTTGAACTTGAGCAAGGGAAACGAAGGCTGAGGGATAGGTGAGATGATACGCAAGGTTGTACCAGGCCTCGGCTTTGAGAACTTATGAGGGTGGCACTGTCAAGTGTCCTGGGGTGGTGTTGCCAGTGGTAGCACGCTAAATAGACAGATCCTGTGACAGGCCCTTCACTGTTCCTTCTTATGGCCAAGTTTCCCTGGTTCCTTCCAATTTTTGTGAACCTGTCATCAGCTTTTCTGTTGATTCTGTGATGTACCTAAAATTATTTCAGTAAATTCCTTTTCTTTCATGTTAGCTGCTGTCCATTTCTCTTGTCTGAATCCAGGAATCCTGACGACTGCAGTGGCCACTACTGCTATTTGGAACTCTTTCTTCCCTTGGGGGGACATTATTACTTTATTCTTACTCAAATGCTCCTCAGATTCATATTTCTCTGATTTCTCTGTCAAACTCTTTAACTGTATGTTCTTTCTCTGTTCCCTTCTTGCATTTCCTTTTTCTCTCATTCTAAACATCCCTCCTGTCTGAGCTTGTTTGTGTCAACATGTCCAACTATAGTCATGTGCTGCCTGATGACGTTTTATCCAATGCTGTGCCACATATATGATGGTGGTCCCATTAGACTGTAATGACTATACCATATAGCCTAGGTGCTGGTAGGCTACACTGTCTAGGTTTGTGTAAGTA
>NW_007728454.1:173230-211797 GCF_000696425.1 Galeopterus variegatus | reverse complement strand
TCTCATTCTAAACATCCCTCCTGTCTGAGCTTGTTTGTGTCAACATGTCCAACTATAGTCATGTGCTGCCTGATGACGTTTTATCCAATGCTGTGCCACATATATGATGGTGGTCCCATTAGACTGTAATGACTATACCATATAGCCTAGGTGCTGGTAGGCTACACTGTCTAGGTTTGTGTAAGTACACTCTGTGATGTTCGCAAAATGACAAAATTGCCTAATGACACAGTTCTCAGAACGTATCTTCATCATTAAGCCATGGATGACTGTACTTCAACTTTAATGTTAATGGTTCTGACATCTATATTTCCATTTAGGCCTTCAGTCCTAAATTCCAGTTGCAAGTTTTGACTTCTGACATATTATATAACTTGAATGAACTGACTATAAAATCTTCTACAACTGAATCAGCTTATACCACTGTACTCTCTTGGGAAGAAATATAAATTTCATATAGTTCTGTATTTTTCTCATGTCACACAAAGTAATTCTAATCAAATTATTTTATTCCAAAGCTAGTCAACTAAAGGATCTTTTTGAAAGCCTTACTATAAGGTATGAAACACTAGAAATGCAAAGATACCTACACATGATTCCTTACTCTTAGCTCAATGTCTTCTGGGAAAGAAAATGGCGGTGCATCAGACACAGCTTGTGTTCCCCTGTGGGTCTCTCAGCCTTACCTTCCGCCTCTCTCCCAGATCTGCATGGCTCCTGACAGACTTCACACAGACACGAAGAGGCCCTGGTCCTCTGCTCACTCCCTTTCATATCGCACTCACCACACAGTATTGGAGTGGCATGAAGTCCTCAATAAATTATATTTTCAGAGAATGTAACTTTTTTTTTTTTTCCTTTTTTTTTGTCTTTTTACTGACCGGTAACGGGATCGCAACCCTCAGTGTCGNCTCTTAGCTCAATGTCTTCTGGGAAAGAAAATGGCGGTGCATCAGACACAGCTTGTGTTCCCCTGTGGGTCTCTCAGCCTTACCTTCCGCCTCTCTCCCAGATCTGCATGGCTCCTGACAGACTTCACACAGACACGAAGAGGCCCTGGCCCTCTGCTCACTCCCTTTCATATCGCAGTCACCACACAGTATTGGAGTGGCATGAAGTCCTCAATAAATTATATTTTCAGAGAATGTAACTTTTTTTTTTTTTCCTTTTTTTTTGTCTTTTTACTGACCGGTAACGGGATCGCAACCCTCAGTGTCGCGCCCGTACCGCGCTCAGCCAGTGAGCGGGAACCGGTCTCCACATGGGATCCGAGCCCTCGGCGGGAGCACTGCCGCGCTCCCAAGCAGCGCACTCTCCAGTGCGCCACCGGGCCGGCCCAGAGAATGTAACTTTAATATTACAACATTTAAAACATACCAGCATCAATTATAAGCAGAACCTAAATAAGAACAACTTCATGTCATGCATGGAAGGATAATTGAGGATTTATACCCTATAGTGTTTAGGTCATCTTTAAGAGAATTCTAGCTTATTAAACAGTGGGAGGTATCTTTTTAAAGAAAATTCTTCCAATAAACCCAAAGACTACTTTATTGAATTGATTACTTAAAAAAGAATGTGGTTGAACTCCTAGCTTATTAAACAGTGGGAGGTATCTTTTTAAAGAAAATTCTTCCAATAAACCCAAAGACCACTTTATTAAATTGATTACTTAAAAAAGAATGTAGTTGAACTTCTTTATTGAATTGATTACTTAAAAAAGAATGTGGTTGAACTCCATTTATTGGAGATTCCACTGTCATTAAGTTAAAGCTAGAATTTAACATTTAATATTATCAATAAAATAAAAATAAGTCAAACGACTTTTAATAAAATGTTCTCTCACAAAAATAATGAAGTAAAAACGAAACAAAACAAAACAAACCCTTCTATCCTTACCTCGGGAGGGGAGGGTGTTTGATGTAAAATGAACTTACTTTCTAAGGGTGATCTATGAATATTTGCTGAAAACATCAAAAGTTTTGACCATTTGGCTTGTGTACTAATAATTCAAGAAATGCAAGACATTTGTTTCTCTGTTAGTTTTGTTTTTGATTTTTGAAATTTTTTATCGTGAGATACATTTAGACTTAGAGAAGAGTTGTGCAAATAATACAGTTTTTTTCACCCTGCAGCTGGCTTCTCCTTGTGTTAACATCTTACATAACTATAGAACCATTATTGAAACTAAATTTATCTTGGTACAATAATATTAACTAAACTACAGAATTTTGGTGGTTTCACCAATTTTTCCACTAATTTTTCTGTTCCAAGATCCAACCCAAGATACTATGCTGAATTTAATTGTGCCGTTATCTGCTTCTTAGTCTTTCTCTTTCATTGCTTTGACATTTTGAAGAACACTAGTTATTTTGTAGAATGCCTTTCAATTTGGGTTTGTTGGATGTCTTTTCAGGACTGGATTGAGGTTCTGCATTTTGGGGAAAGATATCACAGAGATGATATTCCCTTCTCACTACATCATATCAAAGAGTACCCGATGTTGATCTGTATTATTGAAGATGTGACTATTTTGACCACCTTGATTATGTGATTAAAGTGATCTCTGAAAGAACTTTCCATTATGAAACCATCATTTTTCCTTTCATAATTAGTATTTTGGAGGAGAAACTTTGAGGCAATGGAAATATGCTGTTTTTCTCTAAATTTTCCGTCTCACATTTTATCATCCACTTGTGGATCTTGCCTGTGGCAATTACTATTGTGGTATTTAAAGGCGATTTGCTATTTTCCTCTGCACTTACTATTTGGAGTTCCACTACAAAAAAGAATTTTCTTATTTACTCCCAGTTATTTATCTAGTTATTTATATCAGCATGGACCTGCAATGTTTTTGTTCTTTGGTTATAGTCCAATCGTATGTAATTATTTTGTTGTTCAAGTTGGTCTAACTTTGGCCATTGGGAACTCTTTCAGGTTGGTTCTTGTTTGCTTTTGGTATGTTGCTATCTTTTTTTCTTTTTTTGAGCATTTCCTTACTTTCTGATATCAGAAGATGACCTAGGCTCATCTTGTATTTTTCTTGCCTCAGACCCACAATCATTCATTTCCCAAAGATTTCTGGATTCTTTTATTGGAGAATGATAGAAATCAAGATCAGGTGTGATCACTGCTACTGGGGCATCAGACGTTAGAGAAAAAATGAGACATACAGAAGAGACAAAAGTGACAAGTGAAAGTCATATGATAATGTTGAAGAGAAGTCTCAAGATATCAGCTTTGCTAAGGATTTGAAGCTCAGGCTGGCCAGTTAGGTCAACTGGTTAAAGCGCTACCTTGTAGCACCAAGGTCAAGGGTTCAGATCCCCATACTGGCCACCATCCAAGAACAAAGATTTAGAGCTTCACAAGTCCAGCTTGGGAGGAGGAAGGAGATACTCAGGAAGAATGTCTGAAAGATATAAAGGGAACTGAGCGATTATTTGGTATGTCTGACCTCACTGAGAGTCTAAGTAATGTTGAAATTGAGTACTGATTTAACCAAAATTTGTGAAGGAAATTAGGTGGAAGATGAAGATTTATGTACTAGGAAAGGAAGGTTGTAAAAGAGCTAAACACTGATTTTCTATAGTACAAAGTCAATAAATAATTGTCTAAATTTGGAATATGATAATTTCTAATGTGCATAAGCACATTATTTAGTAATATGGTTGCAAATGACAGACAAAGTAGAAGAGTTGGATGTAGTTTCTTCTAAGGAGGGAGAATTGAGATTTTGGAGGAGTGAGGCAACAAACTGTATTATGCATAAGCACATTATTTAGTAATATGGTTGCAAATGACAGACAAAGTAGAAGAGTTGGATGCAGTTTCTTCTAAGGAGGGAGAATTGAGATTTTGGAGGAGTGAGGCAACAAACTGTATTAAAAAAAAAAGAAATCAGTGTATTTAATATTTACATACTGAATTAACTCTAAATTAAAATTAAAAAGGGGAAAGAACACAGCCACAAAAATTACAATATATTAAAATTGAAGAGATGCCTCTCTTCCAGAAAAAATAGAGACCTGTACCTAGAAATATACTGGCAAAATTTTTTACTTGAGGACAAAAAAACATTAAGAATTTGCAAGAAGAAACATAAAAATTAAAACAAACTAGAACTTAATAATTTTCAGAAAAATAAATAGATGCTATAACCCAAGAGTATTATACCTTAAAAATTGTCTATCTTGTGTGAAGTTAATAGAAATCCAATTTCAAATATTTTCTAGTTTGTTAAACATTATCCATGTACCTACTCTGAAAAAGTGTATTTTCATATTAAATAAAGTCAACAGCAAATTTCACAGATTAAGTAACTGATTTGCAGTTTTTTAAGGTACTCAAAGTACATAAGGGTAAGAGGCAGAACCAGCATTTAGACTCAGGTGTGTTTGACTTTAGCTATTATTCTAGGTGGAGCATTATTCCAGGAGCCTGGCAATGTTTCCTTTTCCTCCTCCTTTTCCCTCTCTTTCTCTTTATTTCTTTTTTCTGAAAAAAAAAAAATTGTAACAGGTTCTTGGACAAGGACTTCCAAATTCAGAATACAAAAGTTTATTAAACTTTTCTAAAAAGAGGAGAGAAATAATCTATTCATTACTTTTTTTCCCCAATGAAACACAGCATGAGCAAAATGGACAAAATCTGTGTGCTGGACACTGTGCTGGATTCTGGGGATACGATGACAAACAAGACTGACATGGCCTTGCTCTAATGAGGACACATTTTAATGAGGGAAGACAGACAAAGAGACAAAGAAACAAAAATAAGTGAAAAGTATTAGGTTGTAATAATAGAAGGAAACTTTCTTCTAAAAAGAAAGCTTCTCAGAAGAAAACTTCCCTCTAATAAAGAAATGTCTAAGAAGGAAACTTTCTTCTAAAAAGTAAATTTCTAAGAAGGAAACAGCCACATGCTAACGGTTAGCCAGACAGAGGGACTTGACCAAAGCCCCCAGTCTGGTGTGGACAAACACCTCTCAATAGCTAACCTTATTATTTTTTGTTTTCAAATATTTATTTGGTTCCTTCTGTGTGGAAGGTATAATTCTAGCCACTGGAATTAGTCTTTGAATACACAGAACACAGGAAGAAAAACTTGCATGTCAACTGGAGATAACCAATCAATGTGCAGAGGCTTTACATGAAAAGAGCACCTGACCTCAATTTGGGAAGGAATAACACGACCAGGAAAGGTTTGCTCAGACAGGTGGTGTCTAAGCAGATGTGACTAATGCAGCAAGAAGATTCAAGGCTTATAATTAATTGTCTATTTGCATTGGATAGAAAGAGTTAAATAAATGACTTGAACATTGTTATGGGTTGAATAGTGTCTCCTACCAAATACATATATTGAAGTCTTAACCCTCAGTACCTTGGAATGTGACCTTATTTGGAAACAGGGTCTTTGCCGAGGTAAAGATGAGTTCAACAGGGTGGGCCCTAATGCAATATGACTGGTGTCTTTATAAAAAGGAGAAACTCAGACACAGAAACAGACACACAAAGGGAAGTTGATGTGATGAAACATAGTGAGAAGACGGCCATCCACAAGCCAAGGTGAGAGGCCTGGAACAGATCTTTCCCTCCCTCACAGCCTCAGAAAGAACCAACCCTACCAACACCTTGATTTTAGATGTCTGGCCTTCGGAGCTGTGAGACGATAAATTTCTGTCATTAAAGCAACCCAGTTAATTCTGAACCACCCTCTTCTATTCAAATGAATTTGGCATTGTTAATTGACATTTTTAGAGTTGGACACCCTGGATCTAGAATGCTGTCCAATCAAGAGTATTTCCTTCAGTTTCCTTTATATTTTCCCTGATGGATACCACATCCTTATCTCACTTGGGAGTTAATTGGGGTTTGCAAGGGAATTCCATTCTGCTGATTGGCCTTTTCAAGTGGCTCCGCCCAGTGAGACTCCATACAAAGCTGCTCCTTTTTAAACAGGTGTCATTCAACTAGGGACCAGATTACAACCACCAAGTCCAGACGGGTGAGGTGGGGAAACGGCCCCATGCTCCTTCTGTATTTTCATAGTTTAAATATTACATGTAGCGTTCTAATTCACAGTGTCTGTCATGCACATCTGTACTTCTGGAGTGAGCATGGGGCCTAGAAATACATTTTTCTCTTTGCAACTTATATTAAGGAGGTAAATAATGATTTCTGCTTCAGACGTAGTAGGAGTTCCACATTTAGCAAGCAAACAAACAAAAATGAATAAAGCAACACCATCATCAACAACAAAATAACATTTTGGGGGATAGCAACCTATAGGGTTCTCATTTTTTTTTACTTAACTCTCCAAACCATCTGCAGATAAATTTTTTACTTAGGCTAAACATGATTATTTTGTTTTACCTCTACAAGAAAGCAAAATGTGTGTGTGTGTGTGTGTGTGTGTGTGTGTGTGTGTGTGAATTTTTAAGTTCATGATTGGAGATAGAATAAGATTATTCAGGCCTAAAAACAAAACAAATAGAACAGACAATCAATGTTATATTGGTCAATACTTAAAAATCAAATTTTTCAAAAAAAATAAAAATTAGAGAGAAACCCTAGTTCAGAACATTAGATGATTTCTGTGGTGTAAATACTCTTCCTATGGCTGATTTTGAGCTACCAACATGAGGTCTCTGAGTACAGATTTTGGGAGGCATGTGCAAAGTCGGTTCTTACAAACCAGGACAAGCAGCTTCAGCGCACAACTGATGGGAACATTATGGGCATTGGCTCATTCAGTATCCGTTATAACCCAATGAAGTAGACAAAGAAACAATAAATTGGAAATCAGGACAATTGGGTTTGAGTCTTGGCCTGGCTGTCTGAACTCACACAAGTAACTTCATTCCTCTGATGCTGGGTCCTTCTTAATAATGTATTTAAATCTTTCTCTTTAATTACCTTCTTTTGAACGTTTTTCTACTTAGTATGTTTCAAAACAAGTGTAAGATGTCGTGTTGAAAGTATTCGCCTTTGAAATGATGTGATAAAAATGGCACTATTCTCCAGTCTAATCATGAGAAAAACATCAGACAAATCCCAACACAACATACAATATCTGACCAGAACTCCTTAAAGCTGTCAAAGTCATCAACAGCAAGGATACCGTTACAGTCAAGAGGAGCCTAAGGAGACATGAGGACTAAATGTAACTTGTTATCTTGGATGGGATGGTGGAGTAGTAAAAGGACATTAAGAAAAACTAAGGAAATCTGAAAAAAACCCAAAACATATGGGCTTTAGTTAATAATACTGTATCAATATTGGTTCATTAATTCTAACAAATGTACCACACTAATATAAGATATTAATAGTAGGAGAAAGTGGGCACAAAATGTATGGGAACTCCTTGTATTGTCTTTGCAATTTTTCTGTAAATCTAAAAATATTCTAAAATATAAAAACAAGAACAAAAAAATAAGTATAAGCTTTCCCCATGTGATAAATATTTGAAAACAACTATTATATAATGTCAGCATTGAATGGATAAAAACTCTCAGTGTTTTTATCCATTCTTTGCACAATACAACTCCAAGTTCTGCCTCCAGCCTAAGGAGTTTCTGTTCATTTCCTAAGTAAATGTTGCTCTTTCATGCTTTCTTGGTGTTGATCATGCACATCTCTGAAGACTGTCCTTCCTTTGGACCCATTTACCTGGTTGACTTACTCATCTTTCAAGAGCCACTAAAATATCACTTCCTCCTTTGTGACAAACAAAATCTAACAAAATTGCTTTCCTAATCCATTCTGCTCAATTACTTTCTCCCTTCTCAGTACTCTCATGATGTGTATACATACCTGTTATTTCAATATGCTGTGTTGTCATCTTTTTCTCATCTGTTTCTTTTATTACACTGTGAGTAGAGGCCATGTCTGTATCCTGAAAACCTAGAAAATCACCAGACATATACAGGGAACATGCTAAATATCAATTGAATAAAGTTGGTTCTATGTGGGCTAGCTTTTCCTTCCAATCCATTTTGGTCGTTCTCCTGTTCATGTATATCTCTGTGCCTCTTCTATTTTAGGTGTTTTCAATCCTCTCTCCACTTCCAGGCTGTACTCACCTCTTTATGAACCTCAGTTTCATTTACAGGCAGGAGGACAGTATTTGATTTGTCTCTCCTTGTTCTATGTACCTTAGTTTGTCTGAGCTCATATCTCTTTTTGCGTTGTGCATATTTTCCCCAGATTTCATCTAGCATTTGGTTCACTAACGTGTGTATTGTCTAGCTTTTTAGTATACGGGTTTACACTGAATGCCCCTCCTATGAATGCCTGCAAAGCTTAAATTCGATACTAATATTTAGCAAGTGATTATGTAACTTTTGTTCTGTTCTCTCTTTAATGTATATACATTTTTGTCTGCTGAACAATTTTGTATACGTTTTTAGGGTACAATTGTTTCCCCCATTCATTTAGTTTTTCTCACATTTTCTAGCAGTGTACTAGACACATAATAGATACTTATTAATAAATAGCAGATTTATTCTAGATTAGCAGTATCTAAAGACCTGGCAAAATATTGTGCTCATTTCAATCTGAATCCAAAATCTGAGAATGAAATCTGGGAGTTCCTAAACTCAGCATTTTCATGACTAATTTTCTCTGAATTATTCCACTGCAGGAGAATTGTCTGTTACCAATTGATTGCAGAAGCACTGTAATGCAACGATAATTTGAAGCCAGTGGCTAATTGAGACTATTTCATAAAGGGAGTATGCTTTAAAGGGTGTAGCTTCTTTTGTTTAATTTAATCACCTTAATCCATTTACATAAAGGAAACTACAATAAACACAAATGTCAAGAGAAGAAGTGTGTTTGTAATGTATTTTAGTCTAAAAATATTCATGGGTTATTATTTTCCTTTTTTTTTCCATCCTATATCTATTCCATATATATACTACATCTAAAAGTTATACAGTTTATTAATAAAAATAGTAATATAGATGTCTAAGAAAATGTTTCTTTCTAATGTATGTTTTGTGTATTTTTTGTATGGTTCAACTAATAATATTAAAGATTTTCCCAGTGTTTGACATTACTTCTAACTGAAGTTTACTAAGAGGTTTGCAGAATTTAGAAATCTGAATAATATGCGGAGATAATGAAGCACCCCAGCATCTAATTCTAAAAAATGAAGCACCCCAGCATCTAATACCCTTATTTTACAGCTTTGATTTTTTTTTATTTTTCACCAATTGATCTACTCAGACCAGTAAGCCAGATCCATGGCCTTGTTGGCAAAGACCTACATCCAGGCTCTATCCAAGATTAATGGTGTGAGTTTGGGCAAATCTTTTTTCTCTCAGAGTTTTCTCATTTAGCAAATGGAGGATTAAATGACATAATATACATATGTAAAAGGGTTCTGTAAATGTTAATATAGCATTTCACTATTTTAAAGAGTAAAATATTGACTCTAAATCATTTTTAGTCTAAATTATAAAATTTGAAGAAAAATGAGTAAAACCTGAGTAATTAATAAACTCAGGAGTACCATTGTTTAGTGTCTTTAGCTTCAAGGACCTAGAAAATCAATTTAATGCAATTTTCAGTCCTTTTAGTTAAAGGAAATTTTGTTTGTTTAGGCCTCCCCAGGTGGGTCAGGACACATGTGAAGTTGCACAGCTCAAAAGGATTATTTAAAGTTGATTTATAGTATTTTTCTATAAGTCAGCTCTCATAAGCATCTCAGTTTTATTGCTTCCTTTTATTCTAATGTGCAGAGCTGCTTTAATCACATTGCAGATCTTGTCCTCTGGCTCCTTTGGGCCACTGTTTGTTGCATTATCAACTTGGAATTCCTTTTTCTCTTTCCCTCTTATCTGACAAATTCCTGTATGTCCTTCAAGACTCACTTCAAATGTAAACTTTCTGGAAAGATCTCCCTGTCCTTTCCACTCTGAGTTGTCTGCTTGTCACTTTATTGTGCTCCCATCATGCCCTGAGCTTACTGTAATGACATCACTTTTTGCTTTCCTTTGAGCAGATCCTGATATGGTGCATAGCACATAATAAACACTCAAAAAACCAGCTGAATCAAATCATTCTTCTTTTATCCTCTTTCCTTTCAGTTTTTCTCAGACCTTCTCTCTCTTTTTCTTGCCTCAGTACTTTCTTCCCTTTATTTGTTTTTAATATTTTGGTTGCATCTATTATTTAAAATTTATAACCTGGGTATTCTTCATTAAATTGTTTACTATCTCCACTGTCTCTAATTTTGTGCCACAGATTTTTTTAAAATCTTGAGTGTTGTGGCTTTAACTGTTTTAGTTCATTGAGAAGTGTGCAATTATTTCATTAAAAAAACTAGAATAGAATTGTAAAATGCTTCACTTTTTTTCAGTAGTAACAACTCAAACATTCCCTCAAGCTATATGCACATATTTTCATTTTCTAGAATATTAGGTAAACAGAGTGTTTCCCAGGCTACTCAAGAGCCAGAATAGGTTGCAGCCTGCTTCTTTTCAACGATCTGGTCCCTCCTATAATTCTGTCCATAGCTGTCTCTTCTCTCTCTCTCCCCCTCCCTCTACACACACACACACACACACACACACACACACACACACACACACACACACACACAATATTGTACCTTCTAGAACAATGACAAAGCAGGAAGAGTCAGCTGAGCAGTCTGAGCTGAGCTTAAATAAAACTCAACTTTGTCATTGTACCTGAGACCTTCGATCTGTCTTAGAAGCAAGACAAATGTGCCGGCATCCACACATATCTCCAAAGTACAGCCAAAAATGCTCAGAAACATTCGAGTGCAAATTTATGTAAAGAAAAAGAAACTTTTACCAAAAGACAACACAATCTGCAGTCTTCTTTATCCACACAGGAGAAAGTGTTTTACGTGATCATGCAAAACAGTTTCAGTTTCCCATTTTCATCTTTCTAATTATTTTCCAGTACATGAGAAATAGTAGTGGTTTACAGTGACCACTGGAAAGACCAGCAATCTAACCCTTTATCTTACCCTTGGCTTGCAAAGCGGCATCAGAGCCCATTGAGATTACACTCTGTTTGTTTGATTAACCTTAGGTAAGATCAAATTCTTCGGGGTATTTCATGAAACTCTATTCAGAAACCAATCAGTACATATGTATTTGTGTTACATCCAAAACAAGATGCAGGGGCCTTGAGGAATGGTTTAGCTCAAAAGCAAAGAAATTGGAAGTGGTTCCTTTGAGTTACACAGGAAGATTAGAGTTTGAATGTACTTACAAGATAAAAACACTATTTCACTGTCATCAGATTCAATCACAAAGATATGACAAAAGGCTAGAAATTAAAAGAGTAGCAACTGTCTCATCTCAAAAAGAAGCTCCATTGAAGAATGAATTTTACTCATTAACTTAATTTTAAATGTGCTAATTTCCTCAAAATTCCATGTATGTGCTGACATATTTAAAGTGTATATACTTCATAAAAGAAAATGCAATGGCTTGGCAGTCTTAGAAAAGTGCTCAACATCATGATAGGCAATAATTCAAATTATAACTATAATTTCTGGCTTATCAAAATAGTAGAATTTTTTAAATGAAATGATAATATTCAATCCTTGCTAGGATATCTACTGTCACATTCATTGTCAGTAAGAATGTACACTGGTACTCTGCTTCTGTGATGCAAGCTGGCCTTATATAGCAGGAGCCATTCAGTCCTTTATATTTTGACCCAGAACTTCTACTTGTGGAACTCTATGTCAAGAAATAATTGCCAATATAGAAAAAGGTTTATGTATAAAAATGATCTATGTAATAATGAAAAATTGGGAACAACTTAAATGCTCAATATCAGGAAGTGGCTAAATCAATTGTGATGCATTTATTTGAAGGACTTTGTTACAGTCACTAACAATGATATCTCTATAGGGCTTGCATCACATAGACCAAATGTCATGATATAGGACAGATTTCTTGTTATTACGGGGAAAAGGCATGCTACAGAATTACATACACAGCATAATAATGTTAAAAATTCTATACACAGAAACTAGACTGGAAAGATATATTCACAGTGAAAGGTTAGATCATGGGTGAAGTTTTTCTCTTAAAGCTTAGGCAGTCAGTATATATACTCACGTTCAAAAATCAATATTTAATAATGTGATTCTTGATATATATGGTAGATAACTGATAGTAAGATTTCATCCACATTAAAAAGAAACAAAACCAAAAACCACCTTTCAAACATTTCACTTTGAAGCCACCAAAGAAAATAATAACTGGAGGAAATAGCAGAAAATGAATAAAAATTTAACATATTTGCTGCATTCATTTCACGATGACTTTAATTCTGACCATCATAGAAACTACTTTAGCTAATTTTCAAAACATATAGCGGATTGTAATCTCCAAGAGAGCAAGGATCGTATCTTCTTCAGTTTTGTATCATCAGCACCATGAATAGTACTTAACATATAGACAGTGTAAATAAATAGTTGACAGATAACTGACAGGGATTATTACAATTTTAAAAAGTCATTTTGTTGGACATCTACTGACTTGCCTGTTTAACCACTATTCCTCCTTTTCCTGTTTGTAGCCCATGGTCAACTTTGGGCAATGATTCTCTACCACCTTTGCTCATGGTTTGGCTCACCCTTTGACTTTAGGCTCATGTATAACATTCAGGCAAAAGGAATTGTGTTTTACTCCAACTATTGTGAACAAGACATGCTTTTCCAATGATGAATTGCTAACCTAATACAATGTAATCTTGAAGCTTCTGATGCCTATCTTTGCATACACATTTGGAATATTGAATGATAATTAACCCAAAACACAGAAAGGCAAAGTTCAAAGATGGAGAGAATTTCTGTCCTTATCTAGGATATCCCTGGGCTTTCCAATCACATGACCTAACAAATCCCTTCATCTGCAACAGTTTTGTTTCTCTTAAGACAGTTTGAGTTAGGTGTATGTGCTGAACAGCGAAGTTCAAAGATGGAGAGAATTTCTGTCCTTATCTAGGATATCCCTGGGCTTTCCAATCACAGGACCTAACAAATCCCTTCATCTGCAACAGTTTTGTTTCTCTTAAGACAGTTTGAGTTAGGTGTATGTGCTGAACAGCGAGTTCTAAATTACCCAGAGATGTATGCTGGCATTTCTTTTCGTAGGTCTGCCAACAGTTTTGATAATAATGGAGAGTGGTCATTTTACGTAAAATTAATCACTATTTTATGCAAACAGCCTTAAGGAATCATTGCTGGTAATTATCAGTGCATACGAGTTACTTCTAATTTTCAATAGTCCTTTACCCAGACAAAAGTCTATGAGTCCATTGGAATTGAAGGGGCTTTCCACTAGTGGCAGTACACTGAACTCATGGAACCCAAAATGTTTTCTAATAGCTAACACTTTTTTCTTTGTTCATACACTCCTACTACACTAAGATCACACACCCTGTTTTTACCCCTGTAGTTTTTGTAATCTTAAGTTATGTGCGTTTAACACAAAATGCCTTGTTATGGCTTCATCATTGTATACAGCATTCCTATTAGTCTAGTCTTTCAGAATAAATTGGGTCACCTGACAGAGATATCAGTTCTATCTATCTGCAAGTGCCTGTTTTGAGGCCTTAAATTTACTCATAACTAGCCCTTTCTACAAGTTGGCTGTACATAAATATCTCTTATGAACTTTGTCATTGTATTTCTATAAAACACATTTTTAAAATTTGTAGAAAGGCATATTTTCTTGATGTGCCTTAAGCTAAAAATTATAGAGATGCAAGGGTCATGTGGATCTTTACATTTAAATCTTTCTCTGTGTGACCATAAATCTGTGGTGGAAAACAGATTATGCAATATTTACATATTTAAAGTAAATTCTTCACTTCTATAGGAGTCTCTGAACTAAGAATTTTCATTATTTATCATAAATTTCTCCCTAGATTGCTAAGATAATATAAATTTTCTACAGCACCTCTTCTTACCCAATCTTTTGAACTGGAAAGACAACTATATCTGTTTTCCCCTCTACAAAGTGAGCCTTTTTTTTTTTTTTTTTAACACTGTAAGATTTCTGTCTTCTTTTTTCTTCCTACATGATGCTCCTTTCCTAGCAGAAGCCAGAGCTCAGCATATGGACCCTTAACTAACTGTTCGGTGAATAAATGTGTTGGCATATCATTAGGGAGCTTCTACATAAGAGACCCTGGATTTGCAATAATTCTGTGTTTGTTTCATTTGAAGTTCAGTTTCTTTAACGTTTTATTGCACACCTAGGCAATCATATGGCATAGAACATTAGTGCTTGTTCTGAGACAGACACTGTTGGAGGTGTTTTCTTTGTGATATCCCATTTAATCTTCATAATAACCTATGGATTAGCAGCTATTATTATTATTCCCATTTTATAGATGAAGAGATTGAGGCACAGAAGAGTTAAGTAACTCTTAACTCTTTGCCTAAGGTTATATTGCTAATAGGCAGTAAAGTCAGGATTTGAACCCAGGCAATCTAGATCCTTAGTCCAAGCTCTTAACCACTGTAGTATACTATCAACATTTTAATTAAGCCTGTTAATTTAGACATAGGTCAAAACAAACAAAATGCAACAAACATACAGATAAAAATTAAAATGGAGATCTACCTGATTAGTCTAATGGCAGGAAATTGAAAAAGATAAATCTGGTTTTCATTTAACTTAATTTTTAGGTAGAGTCAATTTTATTATGATAATAAATTGTTCTTAACCTGTAAAGTGCTTAGATTTTTTTTAAAGGAAACCTTTGTATACAAGTAGCAAATATATAAGAAATATTGTTAATGTGACTAATTTGTAAATCAATGATTTGAGTTAGCTTTTGTCCAAGTTTTTCCATTACTGTTGAGAAAGAGAAATAAAAGGAGAAGAGAGCATGTAGAAGGTAGGCTGAAAGAAGCAGGATCAAGAAAACCAATTTTCCAGTACAATGGAGAGTATTCTGGGTTTACTTGAACTTAGCAGTGCCTGTCACATCTTCAAACAACCAATACATGCCAATTTTTTTCAGTATTAGCACTTTGATTTTTGTTCTTGCATTCTTTCTTACTTCCATGGAGAATGTCATATGATAGGAAGAGATAATGACTTCATTAGCTGAAAAACCCCACTTCCCAAGGTTGGGTTTTTAGCTTCAGTCTTTGAATTATTTAATTCAAATTTAATTATCTATCTATCTATCATATACTTAGACAATTATGCTGAAACATACACAGAAGTACACTTGGATCTACAAATATACACCTCGGTAATTTTTCCTATGTGTATTCCCATTCTTTTCTCTTCTCTAAAAATATAAAATGTAAAAATATTCAATCGAAGTGATTATATATATATATTTTTTTCCTTTTTGTCTTTTTTCGTGACCGACAATGGGATCGCAACCCTCGGCGTCGCGCCCGCACCTCGCTTAGCCAGTGAGCGGCCGGTCTGTATGTGGGATCTGAACCCTCGGCGGGAGCACCACCGCGCTCCCAAGTGGCGCACTGTAGCAGTGTGCCACCGGGCTGGCCCCAAAGTGATTATATTTTCTGATTGAGAAATAAAATTCCAATGCAGACATAAAATATATTTATTGGCGGGTATATCCTCGGCAATAAAATACTACAAAATATCTTATAGTTTTGTCTCAGGGTCATCTATCTCCCAAATCTTTCTGGCCTCTAATTCCACCTATACCTGCAAGAAGGAATTGTCCCCACTGTCAAATAAGTGGAAGAAAATCTTTTATTCTTCCTTTCTCTGCAGCATGGGTGTTGGGCTGTACCTTTACTTTTTAGTTTAACATGAGGTAGAAATTTAAGTAGCAAGAGCAGAAAGAATAATTTCACACGTAAAAATATATAAAATAGATAGCTTAGCAGCCATTTTATTTGACTATAGAATAACTCTCACAAAAGAGGCCAGAAAGTTCACAGTATTCTAGAATGATTGGCTGCTATTAAGAGTCATAGGTTATAATTGCTTCTAAATACATTTTATTAGTCTCAAACTGGATTATTGCTCAGCAATCCAGAAGTCTCACATACCTGATCATCATTTTCTTCTCCTGTTCAATATATTGGCATACATTTGTCATAAAAATAGTACAAGACAGTGAAAAGAGTAGCACTTTGGTGGCAGCCAGACCTGGGTCCAAATGTCCACTTCTCCACTTTTTGTGGGTCCCTGGGCAAAGGGCAATTACGTGCTTGCCTGTGGTTTCAATAATCTCCTAAAAGGAGTCTTCACTGTCCTGTTGGGCAGATTCACAGAAACCCCTGTCAAGACTACTGTTTCATAGCAGTGGCTCAGTAAATATGAATTTTAGTTCTATTTCTATACCTGAAGTTAAGCTATGAACATTTGAAAATATTTATCTTCCCCCCTCCCAATTTCCATCACTGCTGTTGAGTGCGATTGATGCACTGAACTCACTAAGTTATGATGGGAAAGAATAATGCTAAAGTCCTCATTGCAAGAGTCATTAATGTTTAAAAAAAACTAAACTTGATGGCAGTATTGTACCATTAGGCTAGGATATCTTCAGTGTGATGTACAAGTAATTAGGGTGAATGGAGTGATTTTAAAGAGACTTGGTCTCACAGATTGTAGTTATCCTTGAAAAAAGGATAAGAATAAAAACACAGCTTCATGCGTAGTAAAAATAAAGCAATAAGGAAATTATATCCTGGCTATTATTTTTTCCCTTTTATGAGGTCTATACACTCTGGTAAGTTCCCTGTGACATCTAGAGAACAAACTACGGTGGACAGACCGTGTGTAGGGAGAAGACAGAACACATCTCTAAAGTTGCTGCTTTACACTGGAATGCCAGATGTCTGGCAGAACTACCATGCTGTATGTGACAGCCTACACCTAAATGCTTAGATGGGGAGATAACTTCTGATGGATATGATTATGCATACTTATGTCCCCTGAATTGCCAATGGCGGTTGACGAGGCATCACTTCCTTGCATGGAGTTGGTGCACATTTTATGTTTGTACCCGGGGGCAAGACAGGTTAATAAGGCCAAGAAGGAGGGGAGGCCGTGGGAGTGGGTAATAACTGGGGAGGACTTCATAGCATCAACCTGGGGGGAAAGGGAGGAGGGCTGAGGATGGAGGGTGTTCCCTTCTACTTCTGCCTATGTGTTAAGTGGCAGGAGAAATTTTGAAAGCTGCTGTGAGGAGGAGCTAGTGACTGAGTTTTGGGGTGTTTTGTACCCCACCCTTACCACTTGTAGGAAAACCTCTTTGCATTCAGAGATAATTGAATTGGAAGAAGGAAGACTGGCCAGGGAATAGGAGGGAAGCGATTCTCCTGCTGCTCCTCCCCCTGTCGTTTATCACTTGCCTCCTGACCCTCTTCCAAACCAAGCTCAGCTGTGTCAAGGTGGCTGCAAACTATCCTGCTCAAGTGCCAGCCTCTGCTTAGCTGCCCTGTGCATCCCAGGCTACCCTATTATCTGGTCACCATCCCTGGCCATTGGGACTGCTTCTGATGGCTGTGGCCTCCGCTGCCCCAGGGAGCATCTTCTGGAAGCAGCTCCTTTTCTCTGTCTTGGTGAGTAACAAACAAAGGCTTAGGGAATTCAAGCATGTTACTACCTGCTTTCTCGCTCCAGTTTGGGCTTGAAAGAGAGTAGGGGCGGGGGCAGAAAACAGACTGGGAAACAAAAACAGATCTGAGAAAAATTCAGGGAAGAGTTGCGAGACTTATGATCCAGGATTGGAAGGGTTTCAGCTACTCTTCAAGTGCCCGCTGCCAGATGTTAGTTTTTCAGGGGAATCCCCAGTTCAGTCCTGCTGTGGTGTTTTTCTAAGTGGAATGAATTCATTCCTTAGGTATTTGACCCAGAAGGGTCTGAGGTTGGCTTTTACTGCTAGTTGTTAAATAAGCTCACATTATTTAACATGCTTAGTTCCACTGAGCTGCAAGAAGAGGAAAAGGATTCGGGGTGAAGATGCAAATTTTCTAGGACTTTCTTAATTTTACCTGGGAAATGCTTAGAGAAAGGCAGAACTCAGTTGAAGCAAGCAGTTGCACTTGCAAAAAATAAAAGAAAAAATGTGACAGTCATTAAAAATACCATTGAGTTGTCTTCCACTTGGGTTTTTAATAGCTTTGTAACTGTATATAAGATGCTGTTTTTCTTTGGCAGGGAGGGTGGAGAGGGGAGTTGTCCCACATCTCCATCTGGCATTTCTGAGCTGTGAATTTCTTTTCTGTTTTTTATTTTAGCAAAATATTTTAGCTTCAAATTATATTTTTAGAATTTGAAGGTTTTACTGCGTGGGGATAAACATGTTCACCATATAAATAATATACAATGCAGGGTCCATGGCCAATTTCTCATCCTGTAACTGCTTGAGGAGAAGAAAACTCAGAGACTGTACTGAGGCAGTATTAGTCAGCTAAAATGTGGTGAAAATTTTCCAAGGAATTCCAGCCAGATTTCTTTTGCTTTTGGTACCAGCTCTGTTCAGTATTCTTTAATTCATCCCCTGCCCCTTTGTCCTTGATGCATATAATGACTAAAAGGGCATCTGACCCCGATTTCCTCCAAATTCCTTGTCCACTGAGTTAACATGAAGGCCAGGGCAGTACTTAATGAATGGAAACCTTCATTGGCTCTGCCTGCAGAGGGAGGGTCCTAGGACAGGGAGGAAAGATGAGAGTGAGAGTCGGTGTAGGAATATATCCTATAAGAATGTTGCATATATATATATATATATATATATATATATATATGTATGTATAGACATATACATGCTGTATAGAGGTATAGATATAAACAGGTATATGTATATATGTATGTGTATATAGGAGGGTACCTCAAAAAGTTCATAAAAAGGTTTGTATTATCTTTTAATTCTATTTTTCTGCAAACTTTTTGAAATACCCTCATGTGTATGGTGTTTATAATTTCTAATGAGAAAATGCTCTTTCCACATTACATATTTAGAATCACCACTAACGGTGCTTTATGCTCATAAAGTTCTTTAGATAAAATTTAGCACATTTGTTGGCATTAGGAATGAACACATTAAAAAAGGTTAAATAAATAAGAATATCTCACGATTTTTTTTTTTGCAACTGGCTGATAGAGGGATTCAAATCTTTGAACTTGGTGTTATAACACCACATTGTAACCAATTGAGCTAACTGGCCACCCCCTGCCCCATATTTTAAAAAGTGGATATTTAATTAAAACTGAATGCAAATGTGATTTTTAAAATTCTAGCTTTTTGTACTATCTGCCTAACAGAAATTTGTAAAATTACACAGTATTTTAATAGGCTGCTAGTATTTATCCAATAGACTTGAGTTGAGTTGAAAGAGAAATTCATATCCTTAATACAGATGTTAATCCCTTCTCTTTCCTCCTCACAAGTAATGAGTCCCATCACTACAGAAATGTGTCTTCAGAGAAAAATTGATCATAAAATTGACATATATGTTTCTAGGAAACCTACCTCTGCTCTATTTTATATTTAAATAATCAAAAAGCAGTCATTTTGATAAAAAGACAAGAAAACAAATAAACAGAAACTGCCAAGAAAAAGAAGCAAAATATGTTTTGAAATTACAGACACCTTCCAATTGGTAGATTCTTCTTTATTTTTTAGATAGTATCTGTCTTCTTTGAACTACCTATCTTTTTAAAACCATAGTTATGTCTTGAACTTAATTAAGTCTTTACCCATTTGAAGGCTACTCTCTGTATTTTGAAATAAACTTTTTAATCTAGTTGTGTGATTTGAGATCATTTAGACTTAGAAGTTTTTGTCAAATCAGTCTGAAAAATGATTTGTGAACAGTGAATATTTGCAGGCATTATTTTTTATGAGTTTGAAAAAAGTCTCAAATATTTTCTAGACTTTATCACCTATACCCTCAAATAGTAAAAATGAGGATTTGAGAATTAGTGCAAATATATGATTATTGTCATCTAGAGTTAAGTACTTTCTTCATGCTGAAAAATCAGAGTGACATTTACAAATGATCTTAGAGATGATGACCTCTTTATAAAGTTAATGGTTTGTAACACATTTTCTTGCAAAGATGCAATATGATTTAGGCTCTAAGAACTACTGTTCACTTAATTTTTTCATTGATACTAAATGACTGTGGTATTCTTAGGGCCACTTTATTCATCCTTTTAAAATGAACAAATAATTGAAGTATTAAAAAATTAATTTGTTTCCAAAATTGACAATATTTTTAATCAATAAGACAAAACTGTAATGTGAAAATTTGTGATCAAATGTAATTCCTGATTTTTTTTTTCTTTTGAGGTTCTAATATTATTTTGCCATGCGTGTCAGAAAATTTCTCTTCAAGTTCCTTCTCATCTTCAGGCTGAAACACTTGTAGGCAAAGGTGAGAAACTGTATTAAGAATTTCATAGTTATGACTTGCTCCATTTAGCTTCAGGCTGCTCTTGTAAAGTTTAGCATAAAAGTCATATAGTAGCTACCTGGCATTGAAATTGGACATACAATGAAAGCTAGGCTATTTGTTTTCTGGTAGTGGTTAGAAAAAATTAAAATACCAAAGGTAGTTGTATAATTTTTTTGCCAGAAAAATTAGCAAACATTGGAGGGCTAAATTAGCTTAGTTCAAACAAAGCAAGGCACCAAAACTAGACACATATTTTAATTCATATCAACTAATCTGCTGCCAAATTTCCAAAGCCAAGTTTCTTTAATTGTTTAGACATGAAAAGGATGTGTCAAAATGTAAATGCCCCAAATAAAATTTGTACTTGAGGTTGATTACAATAAACAGCTATCCACCAGTAACGTATATGATCTGTTTCACAGAATAGCTTGTGAAAGTCAAATAAAATTTTGGTGAATCTTACTACTACAGCCATCCCTGAAGTATAGATTGGCTATTCTGAGTCTAAAGGTAATATTCCTTTCATCAGGGTTTTTCACTGGCCTTGAGTTTACATTCAGAAAAATACATTTGAATACAGAAGTGGTATCCTTTCTAAGATAGACACTGTTTTCCCTAGAGCTTTGAGGTTTTAAGATTATAAACAGTCCATACTCTAAAGGTACATATAGTAAATAAACTAAATGTGTTAAGCATGAATCTGTAAAGGAATTATTTTTCTAACAACAACAATGCATATTAAGCATTGGGTTTATTACATCTCAAAAGGTATTATAGAATATTTATAATATTATTAAGAAATATTACTTAAGAATAGACCAAGTTTTCTTATTTGTTGCAAGATAGTTTTAACCATCAAAGATTGTTGCAAACAAGTTCAAAATCTACTGACAGCATACAGTATACTACATAGATAAAACAGCGAATTTACATATTTACTCTATATACATGTACAAACCCATAATTAAGCATTAAAGTGGAAACAATAAATCTAGTGACACTAAGAAAAAATTTTATTTCTTAAATTAATTTATGATGAAAGTAGTGGAAAATGTAACTCCATTAATTTGATTGTTTTTTCATAGCCCCTAAATTTTAGAATAGCAGATACTCAACGCATTGCAGTGTAACCTCCCTCCTTCTGTTTCTCACACACTAACTCACAGTAGTCATTCTTGTAAAACTTGTTCTAGTCCTGTTTCATCTGACAAATTGCTGTGAAATTTCTTCCCTGCAGTGAATCTGGAGGAGTGTCTCAAGTCGGCCAGCCTAATCCTGTCCAGTGACCCTGCCTTCCGAATTCTAGAAGATGGCTCAATTTACACAACACATGACCTCATTTTGTCTTCTGAAAGGAAGAGTTTTTCCATTTTTCTCTCAGACAGCCAGAGACAGGAACAAAAAGAGATAGAAGTTGTACTGTCAGCAAGAGGAAACACGGTATAATAAGCAAGGACTCACATAGACTAGCATTTCAATCTGCTTACGAGAGTCCCTCAATTCATATCTTTCCTTTCACACTAGAATCATTGTTCTTGAATGATCTCTTGTTTGTCCTCCACTTATAATTAATCTAAATAAAGACTAGACTCTTAAGGAGGGGTAAAACTATTTACAAAATTGTATAAAGATAAACAACTCTGTAGCCAGGGAGCCAAGGCAGAATATCAAAGGTTTCAGAGAGTGTTTTGAAGTGTGGCAATAAAACAATCAACCTCAAGAACAAGGACAGGGCAGGGGCGGGTCTACAACTCAGTGAAAAGTGAATCAGGGTGGAGGTGTGGCACTTCCTCCTGTGAGGCTCTCTCCCAACTGACTGTGGGTTTGGGTCTCTCTTTAAAGAGGAGAGATTGTCTAAAGCTTTCTCCCATCTTAATAACAAACTCCACGGGGTCTGTCTCTTCAGAAAGTGGAGGTGTGGCCATTCCACATGAGTGGTTTGAATCTTTTGACTCTAGACTTGTGTTCTTGCAGTGAGTGCTGGTGATCAGCCCATGGAGTGGGAAGGGAGAAGGCTGCTGGAGCTCACATCTGACTTTAAGCATTCCCAGCACAATGAATTTGGTCTTATAAAATCATTTGGCGATAAGAGATTCCATTTATAAGAGGATTTCCCAGCTAAATGCCTTTTGATTACGAGAGCTCCTCTTCACTGAATTTGGAATATACTTGTCTTGCAAGATTTTATTTCATAGGGCCAGCCCATGGTTCACTTGGGAGAGTGTGGTGCTGACAACACCAAGTCAAGGGTTAAAAAAAAAAAAGATGTTATTTCATATCCAAATTGTAGAGTCTCCACATTGCATAAAATACAACATACTTGAATAAATGTTAATCTATGTCTTTAAATAGATATATAAATGCTTGCATTATAGTGAGGGTTTTAACAGATTTTGGTTGAACTACTCAGTGAAATAAAATTAATTTGTAAATATTTGTTAATGGATTATCTATTTCTTTGGGTGGGCTCTATACTTTCTCAAGATGGCATCTTTCTCAGTGCCTTATTAATTTCTGGTTGGTTAACTGGTTAAACCAGGAATTAGGTTGTAATGGGAAATACAATGCAGTCTGAGGTCTCATGAGTATTGTGTATGTGTAGGTATGTGTGCTCTAAAAAATAAAAATGCTTTGAGCATTGTCCATGATATTTTTATGTATAACCCTTGATTATTTCCTCCATGTTGACGTACATGTGAAAATCCTGGTTCCCAGAATGATAAGCAATGCTGTATTTCTTTGTTTTATCAAATGTAGGCTCGTAAGAAGAGACACACCAAAGACACAGTCCTTAAGCGCAGCAAGAGACGATGGGCCCCTATCCCGTGTTCACTGATGGAGAACTCATTAGGTCCATTTCCACAACACATTCAACAGGTACATTTCATCTTATTTGATTGCATATGTGTTAGAGTTTTGTTGTTATAACTTTCCAGTTATATTGAATTAGGGCTTTAAACCATTGATACTAATAAAGATCATCTGTTCATCAGAATTAGAGGCACATAAAAATGATTCAGTATATTTTATCACTTTCTTCCAAAAATGATATTTAGACATGCTACACTTTTTAGCAGTCATGTACAGAGGGCGTGTCTACAGATTTTGCACGATTCAACTCCTGCTTCAATTAACACTTACCCTCCAAAAAATGGCCAGTATTTCTGTTTAACAAGTAATGTTGCTTCACTGCCACATAGCTGGAATACAAACATAGGGCAGTTTTGAAATTATGCACTTCTTGAAGAATTAATTGTGGAAGGAAAGCTGCATTATGTCTGCTTTTTTAATCACATAATTTTCCATTCCAAGTAATTCAAAATCACTGAAACTGTTGCTATACTTTACATAGGAAAAAGAATAAGTGAATAGAAATTGCAAAGGTATATTACTCCACAAGTTTTATAAATATACAGACAAGAAAAGAATTTGGGATCAAATAAGTGACAGAGTTTGTGGCTTTGCATATCACAGAATGCAAATAAGAATTTGGAAAACATGCAGATGGTGGGTAGGTAAGCAGAGAAAAGAAAGAGTAGGTGAGTAGGAAAGAGAGCAAGTGATAAAAAATAAACCATCACAGGAAGTTAGGTTAAAGATGGCTGGCCAGTTAGCTCAGTTGGTTACAGCACATTGCTGTTAACACTGAGGTCCAGGGTTTGATCCCCGGACTGGCCCAGCTGGCCACCAAAAAAAGTAAATAAATAAAAAATTAGGTTAAAGATATTTATCATGGCATATTTGTTCTATCTCTAAAGTTTTACTTATTGTTACAGATCCAATCTGATGCTGCACAGAATTACACCATCTTTTATTCCATAAGTGGGCCAGGAGTGGACAAAGAGCCCTTCAATTTGTTCTACATAGAGAAAGACACTGGGGATATCTTTTGTACACGAAGCATTGACCGTGAGCAATATGAACAGTTTTCGGTAGGATTACGGAAATATTTACTCAGAAGTGTATCTTCATTATTGGTTTATTAATATTTTTGATTCTGCTTGTTTACATATTACAAGGATCAAATATTTGACTTAATGTTTTAAATATTAATATGCAATATAAACTTTACATTTCTACTGGTGCCATTGATAAAGAAAGTGGATATAATAAGGAGAATAAAGGCATGAGGGAAGGTATAGAAAATATAATGGTAGCATTTTAAAGGTCAGATTTTGATCTGTGGAATCCTAGCAAACAAACAAACAAAATTATTAAGTTCAAAGTTCACTATAATAAAATAGCTCAATTATTTTCAACTGTGGCTGTGCTTAGAAAAAAGAAAATATACTGATGTTTGGTCCCATGCCCAGAGAGCCTGATTTAATTGTTCTGCAGCCCAGTCATCCAAGATGATTCTAGATGTATACAGTTGCGTCCACTGCCTCAGCTCCTTGTGTAGCATTGCATTTCTTATTGTGATCCTTGCCAGAGGGAAGAGGAGAGAATAATTTAAAGTTAAAATAGGTCACTTTGCTATTTTTAACATTTTTTAAAGGACAAGTGAATAAAAGAGTTCAGAATTTGTGTTCAAAGTTAGGTTTTGAATACTTTTTGCTTCAGACTTATGAAGAGAAACCTGTTTCTCTAGTTCCCATTAACATAGTTATGACTGAATTGGCACCACTTGAAACACTGCTTACAAATTAGTAAAATGCATTAAGTGAAGTACAGCAACAAGATGTAAACATGGTGCAAGTTACAAAATCTCTTGAATCAGGATGGAAGAGAAGACTTCTCTGTCAATGGAGAGGTTAAAATTAAAATAATATGCCTTTAAAATAATATACCTTAATAATTTTCCATAGCAGGATGGACTTTGGTTACATAGGGAGACATTTCAATGCCATTGTGTTGAGGTAGAAGAATTCACTACAAGAGGTGCAATATAATCTTTATAATTTTTACAGAGGGCAAACTTAAGGAGTAGTTTGTCTTCCTAAAAGGGATGGGTGGAATTGAATGCAAAAAGCTACTCATATTTATTGAAGATTATTCCACTATAAGGCACTATATTACTGTGTTTGGTGCTTTGTGGATATATATATCAGTAAGTTTTAGGCTTCATGTTGGAGGACAATTATAATCTCATAAAACAATTTTATAGTATTCTCTAGCCAAAAATCTCAAAATGGCAGCATTTTAAAAGAGAAAAATTCACATCTCCTGCACAAGGAAAAACTAAGAGATTGTTAGGAAGGCTGAATAGTGTGACATCTGGATGTGTTGGTAGTGATGATGATGATGGTGGTGGTGGTGGTGAAATGGTGTTGATATACCTCTGAATTCCACTCGTGGACTTGGGATTTATTGAGTAATGAGATATAGAGACCAGACTGATAGAAATCAAAATATAAGTTTTATTACTGAAAAAGCCCACCTCTCAGTTGTTTGAGGAAACGTAAATAAGGGACAGAGAGAATATGAATGTTTATTTTAATACTTTCCATACTAGAGTTTGGAGTGGAAATTTCTTCTGCTCCAGGTTTGCATAAAGAGTGTAAACACAATATTGCCGTTTAAGACAGTAGTGAGAATTTTGTGGTTACATTAGCAGATAATGAGTAGATCACTGAAGAGTCTGATCAGGAAGTATCATGATTAAAATTGTGCTTTATGAATATAAAATGTCACTTTATAGATTGGAGAAGGGAAGGCCAGTTAGGACAATTGCAGGAAAGTTGGTGAGACAACATGTAGGATACTTTTGGAGTCACATGAGGATACTAGCAGCGGGAATAGGAAAGAGAAGGTGGATGATAGAGACACAGAAATGCCATAATCTCTAAAATTTGGCAACTAACAAATATGGCTAATGAGAGAGAGGGCGGAATTTGAGATCTGGGATTTTAATCCCAGCTCATTTTAGAAATGGTGAAGAACTGAGTTAATACAGAGTTCACTTTGGGCAGGTTTAGTTGGTCCTGTCAGTGAAGAAAATCCGTTTAACTCAACAACTATGTATTGAGCACGTGTAATGCACAAACCACAGCAGGAGAATGCAGAAATAATTTGATGAAGTTTGAAGGGAATGGACATTAAATCCTGGCAGTTAGAGCCAAGATATATCATTTTGAGGTGGAGTTTGTGATACGTATATACCTTTATCAGCATTTTTATTACAAAAAATACATGTTTATGATAGAGAAAAGAGGAAATATAGGTAGAGAAAAGAACCCATAATTGAATCACCCAGAGATAGTTGTGATATATACATATACACACACACACACACACACACAAATACATATATAAATAGAATCATATTTTTATAAACTTCTAAAAATACTTGTTATTATCATAACTGGGGGAAGTCGACATGCACTCTGACAAGTAGAACAGCATGCAGTTAATTCAGAGAGCACCTGGAGTGCATGGTGCTTGGTGCTTGGAGTGCTGGGTACTTGGTGGGTGAATAGTGGCAATAATGCTGATAGGGGATTGAAGCCATATGGCAGGCATAGATTGTGCTGTGCGTTATCTCTCCATTGCATTTTTCTTAGTTACAGACACCTTTGTGGGTGATTTTTTAAATGTCACATTTTCCCCCACTGCAAGGCTTACTTTTGTGCATAATTGGTTAGTTGAGAGCAAGGTGATGGTGTTTTTCTTCCTTTCAGCTATACGGTTATGCAACGACCACAGATGGCTACGCACCAGAGTATCCGCTTCCCTTGGTGATCAAGATTGAAGACGATAATGATAATGCCCCATATTTTGAAAACAAAGTGACTACCTTCAGTGTGCCTGAAAATTGCCGATCTGGTAAGTTCATAACTTATAGTGGTATGATAAGATTATTTGACACTTAATAAGTGTTATAATTTAAAATGTTTAATTGTATCATTGCATTTCATGCTTTTTTTGGTATTTCTGATTATGTACACATTTTTCCCTTTAGGAATTGATGTTATACGAAAGCGTTATTAAGAGTCTTCAACTGGAGCAAATTTTCTTAAATTTAAGCGTATTCATAAGACAAAATTTCATACATTTTTCCCTTTTATATCATGATTTTATAGCTCTGGAAATATTTATTTGACCCAATTCTTTCTAGGGTGGGGTTGTTTAGGTTGGTGTTTGCTTTACATGTGTGTTCTCAGGAAGTCTGTAGTCGAGGATGTGTTGCTCAGTTTTCCCATTGGGAGAAGTCAGATGTTCAGTATGAAAAGGACTAGCCAGGAAATTGTAGAGAATCTGAGAAGGCAATTATTAGTGGGCCAAGAACCATTTTGTCTTCCAAAAAAATAAGAAGTTATTTTTTCATTCATTCATTCACTTATTCATTGTTTATTTTTTTAATTATCATGAGCATGTGTCTAAGGATATGTGAAAAGCTAAGTTTAGAACAAAATTCAAGTTTCCCTTCTAAGCAAGAAAAATACTCCAAAGGAGATTAATATAACAAAAGATATAAAAAAGTTATTTTTATTGTGCCAAAGAATATTTTTTAACAGAGATTTGAAATTCAAAGGGTTTGACTTTTCTGATCTATATTCTATGTGTAGTGCCAGTTTTTACTGAAATCTTGTAATATCAGTGTTGCTTTTCTGAATTCTCTTTATTAAATGACTGTTAGTTATTGGCTTTTATTTTAGCCTAAGCTTGTAACCAGTGTCTAGTATAATGGCAGTTTTAGGAAAACACTACATTTTTGCTTCAGTTGAATTTCTCATTAATGTTTTAAACATAATTATGTTAAGCATTTTAAAATGCTTGACTTTCAAGAGTATACTATATAAAACTTTCTAGTTTTATAAAATCACACACTTTTCAAAGGTAGATCTTTTTGTGCTCACTTTGCTAAGCATGTGTAGAAGCTAGGTAACTGATAGGTAAAGTTACTGACTAGTTAGATTAATCCACAATGGATCTGAATGTGCAACAGACAAATGCTGTTCATATTCTCTATTTTTACAATGTACATATGTGTCACAGGTACACTTATAAAACAATACATAATTTGAATCTTTATAAACTTTTAATACTTTCAATAAATTTTAAGGACCAGAAATATATCATGGTATGGAAATGCTGATCTAATTTATAACATGTACATTGTTTTTCTTGGCATATCTTCCAGATAAATTGAAAAAAAAAAAAAAAAAAAACCTCAGTTAAACTGGTTTTATGTTATGTGCAGCCAAGATTGTGACCTAGGTCTACCAAGGGACATAAGATGGTCTACTTTATTAAAAAATTTTCAAGAAATGATGTTAGTTCTTATGGCCTCCTCCTTTCTGTTGTCATGTATGTCGTGTGTATGCAGGCATAATATTGCTAGCTCACAGCAAGTGAATTGTAAAAACAATATTTTTAGTACTGTCATGTGTGGGGCATGAAGCTTGTCCAAATACTATTCAGACTCGTACATAATGTCCGTGTCTTGCATATATTAATAATTGCTTGCATATGTTAATAATTCAGCACTTTTATTAAAACATTAAAACATAAAATCTTTGTTATCATATGCCAAGATGTGCTATTCCTCTAATTAACATTATCATGTTGGTCTATAAAAGAGACAAGGTATAGAGAAAGGTCCCCATCCAAAAATGTGAGTTGGGGAAAAGAATTTGAAAATTATCGTTACCAAGGATAGGGTGGGAACTTATATAGAATACAAATCGGGTTCTTCACAGTAGCCACCTAATTGAAGTTCCCAAGTAAAGGGGACTTGAGATGTTTTGGAGAATATTCACATGTCCCCAACTTATCTTTTAAACTAATGTACATGTGAGTTTTGGGAGAATTTGCTGCAGCAATGTCTTGATTTTATTTTTGTTTATAATTCAATTATCATAATTTAAATTTTTTGACAATATTGGATTTATCTAAACAGGAACTTCAGTGGGACAAGTGACTGCTGTAGACCATGATGAACCTGGCACTCTACATACTCGTCTGAAATATAAAATCTTACAACAAATCCCTGATCAACCAAAGCATTTCTCCATACATCCAGACACAGGTGTCATCACCACATCTACACCTTTTCTGGATAGAGAAGTAATGAATTGATTAATTAATTTCCCAGCTATTAAACTATATTTTTAAACTGATAATGAACGCCCAAGAGAAATCACGATATGGCCATCGTGGCCAGCTCTCGAAGCATACTTCCTTCCGTAGGTGGCTGTTAGGGCTTCTCTGGAAACTTCCTTCGTTTCTACAGAGATGTTGGGAAAGTACAAGGTCTCACCCGAGGTCATTAACCTGATTTGATCTGCTGATGCTAAAATCACTTTAAATTTAGTTTATTTTGTTTTATTTTAGTTTAGTTTTATAAAAAATGCTTTTATTTGGCTTCAATATGTGTAATTAAAAAATTAATAAACTTTGTTAGAGCAATTTTAGGTTCACAGCAAAATTAAATAGAAAGTACAGACGGTTCCCATGTACTCCCCATACACCCCCTGTCCCCACACAGACACAGCCTCCCCTACCATCAACATCCTGCACCAGAGTAGTAGATTTGTTACAATTTATGAGTCTATTTTGATACGTCATTATCATCCAAAGTTCATAGATTACATTGGGGTTCACTCTTGGTGCCGTACATTCTGTGAGTTTGGACAAACGTATAACGACATGTAGTCATCATTATAGTAACATGCAGAGTAGTTTCACTGCCCTAAAAATCCTCTGTGCTTCTCCTATTTTATCCCTTCCTCCCCTTTACCCCCAGAAACCACTGATCTTTTTCTGTCTCCATAGTTTTGTCTTTTCCAGAAGGCCACATAGCTGGAATCATGCAGTATGTAACCTCTTCAGATTGGCTTCTTTCACTTAGTAATATGCATTTAAATTTCCTCCATGTCTTTTCATGGCTTGATAGCTCATTTCTTATTAGCACAGAATAATATTTCATTGTCCGAACATACTAGTTTATTTATCCATTTACCTACTAAAGGACATCTTGGTTGCTTTCAAGTTTTGGCATTTATAAATAGAGCAGCTTTAAATTTAGAAATATTATAATAGACACATCAGCTTCCCATTGTACTGATTAGCCAATCTCTTGTTCTGTATTAGTATTTATAATTTTTTAAAATTATTGAAAAAATGAATATTTATAAAATAATCACAGTCTGAAGAGTGTCTATGAGCATTGCAAGATAGGAAAAAGAAGTGGTCATTCATATACCTTTTTCCTTTTTTTTTTTTCCAGAAATGTGATACTTACCAGTTAATAATGGAAGTGCGAGACATGGGGGGCCAACCTTTTGGTTTATTTAACACAGGCACAATTACTATTTCGCTTGAGGATGAAAATGACAATTCACCATATTTCACAGAAACTTCTGTGAGTATTTCTCTGTATTCATCAACTGAGATTCATTTACTTTTTCAAAAAACAAATATGGAATTTGGTAGCTCGGTGAGATCACACATTTTGGTTTAAATAGCTACCACTTACAAAGAACCTAGGGAGAAAAATGTGATTTCTGTTAAAATAATTGAAGTGCCAGTTATTTCTAGATGCTAGGAAAATAACCATGTTCTTGGCTACCTAAGACCTGGTTAGCCCTTGACACTGTTTCCTTGGTTGTTAAGCTCCTGTATCGGATTCCTTGGACTTAAGTTCTTTTTATAGGGTAAAGGAAAAAAGGCCCTCTACATTTCAATTTCTTAAGATGAAAAGAGCTAGCTTTCTGTCCTCTGCTCCAGTCCCTTGCATGTGGAGTCTTAGGACAGGCTGGTCCACCACCACCCAATGCAGGATCTTCTGTTTCATGTATGCGCAGACTTTCCCATAGGCAGTAACAATGTAAGATATATGACGGGGTGCTTTAAAAAGTTCACAGAAAGATTGTGTTATCTTTCAACTCTATTTTCCCACTCATATGTATATGTGAAGTACCCCCATATATATGATGATACTTCCAGGAAATGGTTCTTCTTTCCTGAACTTTTGATGAATAATCTTTCATTTTTTAAATTAATCTATACCAGCGTACAAGTCAAAGAAGGAAACTCACAAGTACAGTGATAGGTACATTCGTGTCATTTTTACATTAATCCTTACAATGTGTGAGGACATGTTTTATCCCATATTTCATAGGAGGAAATGGAAGGTCTTTTAAGTAACATCATACATATAGACCACGTACAAGGAATAAATAGGATTTGAATCTAGACCCATTATACTCCAATGTCTGTCATCCTTCTATGAATTCATCTTACAACTCTAGCAAACTCTGGTTTACTATGTTTTGTAGTCTTTAAATATATTATGCTTCTTTAAGCATATTTTTTGAGGGAAGCTATGATTTAATTTCTCAAAAAAGGGAAAACTTTTCCCTCAAAGTGTTTGCTAGTGAATCAAAAGTAAATAAAAAAAGTTTAGTGTGAAAACAAGTCATCCAGTAATAAGAAATCAATGTATGTTATCACTATCTACAAATATTGAGTGCTTAACAGATTAATATGAAGCATTTATTAAGTGCTTACTATGTCTAAAAAGGGAAGATAGACTGTAAATATTGTAGAGGCTCAGAGAAGAGATAAATATGAGGGCTAGAATGATTAGGGAAATTGCCTCAGAGAAGTTTAGAAATTAAGACATGAGGTAGTCTTTGCAGAATGGACTTGAAAGGGGAGTTTAGGAGGAAAGAAGTAAGCTATGCATTAATTTGTAAATTCTTTCCTAATACGTGAGTGCACATTTCCACATCATTTTGTTTTCTTTTCTTTTAAATACAGGTTTTAAAGTAGAAAACCATGTTGTTAAGGCTATAAATAATAAAACACAATTTCTTCAGTATTTTGCAGAAGTAGAAGAAAACAGGATTGATGTTGAGATTTTACGAATGAAGGTACATGACCAGGATTTACCAAACACTGCTTACTCAAAGGCTGTGTACACAATCCTACAAGGAAATGAAAATGGAAACTTCGAAATTAGCACGGATCCCAATACAAATGAAGGAGTCTTGTGTGTTGTCAAGGTAAGCAAATAAAATAATCGAGCTGTGCTTTAAAGCATTGTAACTTACATTTAGGCATTGATATTAAAAAATAAATTCCTATTTGTATATAAGTAGAATATTGCAATGCAATGCTGAAATGATTTACATTGTTGTATAAACTTTTTTTTCGCTATTATTTTACCCTCATTTTCTCTCTTAGAGGAAAGTCATGTCAGGTACAAAGCTTATGCTCTATATATGAGGAAAACCAAGGCCGAGAAATATATATATATATATATTATTGGTTATGAATATTCATGAGATACAAAGCTGATTGTCACCCCTCGTGCCCATGATGTGAGAGATAGATTAATACTGGCAGCATACCCATTACCACAAATTGCATTTGTACCCTGTGTCCCCCACCCAATTATCCCCAACTTTCCTCTTCCTCCAACTTTCCCCCCCACTCTACTTTGTAGCCCAAGGAATGTTCTCTCCCAAGGCAGAGAAATATTGAATATTGAGTGTTGACTCAGATATTAGCCTTAGGAGGGGTCACAGACACTCACTCATCCAAATCCCTATTTTTTAAGAACACACAGCAGAAAAAAAATGGAAAAAACTCTTATTTGAATCAAACTTCTTGACTTAACTCCTTTCATGTTTATATTATATTTTACTTTTACCTCTCTGTGATATATTTTATAAGATCAACCATAGTACTAAATATTCATCAGCTATTCCTATTAATTCCCCTATATTTGAGATAGCCAGTGATTTTGGATTTTTAAAATTTAATTGCAATGATTGGCTCCCAGGATGATTAACTGGACCTGGTTCCTTTCCGAGCCCTTCTGCTCATAGTTCTTACTAACCTCTTCCATATCTTCTCTCATTAATTTCTTAGAGACAATATATCTTCTTAGAAGCTCTATGATGAAATTATGTTTTCTTTTTAGAAAATGCCCTTTCGTTATTATACTGCCTATTCTCTCTTTCTCTTTTCTTTCTTTCTTTTTATTTCTAGATTTCTTCCTCTTGGAGCTCTTCCTTTGCTATTTAACTGTTGTTTCAGGATTCCTTCTAATCATTCAGTTTAGGACTGAGCAGTTTGATCAGGAACTAAGCAGAGCTAAATATAATGTCTTTGAAAAGGTGCTGCTGAATAATACCATTAGATCTTTTGACTCAGATATTCAGAATAACTGCTCTATTATAGCTAAATCTTTATCCAATTATTTTATGTACTTAGCTTGGAGTGACTTTAGTTATCACTGTTATCCCATATGATAAGTAATGAAATAATTTGAATTTTTCAAACACTTATTCTGTATTTTTATTAATATTTAAACTTGTAAGGCAACATGAAGGCAGAATCTTCTAGAAGAAAAGTGAGGGAAAAATTGGTTAAATCTTACAATCAACAATTTACCATTTGACAGTTTGTCATTTTAGGAAGCTAATTATCAGTCTTTAATAATATTAGCACCAACTTCTGATAACATTTTAAGTGTAAAAATGATAATGCCTTTGTATGAAAACAAAAGTATAATCATAAGTCTTCTATGTAATGTATATTGACTGATTAAAATATGTTTATTGAACAGCCATTGAACTATGAACTCAGCCGCCAAGTTGTTTTGCAAATTGGTGTTCTTAATGAAGCACAATTCTCTAAAGCAGCAAACTCACAAACTCCTACCATGTGCACTGCAACTGTCACTGTTAAAGTTAAAGACAGTGATGAGGGTCCTGAATGCCAGCCACCAGTGAAAGTCATTCAGAGTAAAGATGGCCTCCCAGCTGGCCAAGAGCTCCTTGGATACAAAGCATCGGACCCAGAAACACGAAATGGCGAAGGCTTAAAGTAATTACTTTTTAAAATAGCTTCTTAATTTTAATTGTGATGTAAATTGATTTCAAATTTAGGAAAGTTCTATGTGGTTTTCGGGTGACAGATTTTAAGATTATGTTTCCTCTTTGGTTTGATCCTTTACATTTGATTTCTGAAAATTAGGTATCAGAAGTTAGGAGATGAAGATAACTGGTTTGAAATTAATGAACACACTGGTGACCTGAGAACTCTGAAAATACTAGATAGAGAATCAAAATTTGTGAAAAACAACCAATACAATATTTCAGTAGTTGCAACGGATACAGGTGAGTGCCTTTTTCTTTAAATAAAGTAAAATATAGGATATGTTTTTAAGAAAAACTTAGCATGAAATTTTTTTTAATTTCAGAATGAAATTTAGTTCAAACAATGTTTGCATTATGATTGCTCGTTTTATTTTAGAACACCCAATTTATGCCCCAGTGTGTTGGTAATTCAAAGCTAGGAAGTGGTGAATGGTCAAAGTCTAAGTTTCAAGGACAATATTGTTTGATTTCTGCTGCAGAGACAGTGGCGTATGCAAGAATCTTCATTTTTTTCAGGAGTACAGGTTTAGATTATTATGATTTGAACTTGCTGAAAGGGTTCAACCCCGCCTAAAACAGTTGGGTTCAAGATAGGTTTGTTCTGAGCTTCTCTTAATAGAGAACAAATTGTTTATACAATTTTCTAAAGAAATGATCAAACCATGACTGAAATCTTTTGCTGTGGCTTATAAGTTCTCTCAAAGGTTAATTCTAGAAACCATTCTGAAAGGAATGTCCTTCAGATATAATAAAGTAGTGATCTCAAAGCCCTTTTGAACATATGATCCTACCAGTAAACCATTTGTTAATGTGTTTAAACATATGTTTCTAAATACTTTTAAAAATGTTTGCTTGTGTCTTTATTTATATACATGTACCACTATGCTAATGTATTTGTACATCATAAAAATACACAAAATAGAAACTAACAAAGATGATAAAAATATAAATAGAAGTTATACTATTTTATTTCATCACATCAATTACGTACTTACCTACTTGAGGCAAATTGTCAGAAATAAAAAAACAAATGGACTTGGATTTTTATAACAAAATCTACTTTGTTGACTGTCTGCCTGATCCAGGAGGGTTTCCCCTTCTTTTTATTTATATATGTTGGATGCTCAAAACAAACTAGCTGATATATATAGCAACGCTATAGTCTGTTTCTATAGAATTATCGAATTTCTTTATATTAAATGGATGAATGTATGAATAAATACATATCAAATCCCATGGAAATGAACACAAGTTGAAAGTAAGTGAAACTTTTTATGTTTATACATTTTGTCCCTTGATATTTTGATAATAAAATACAATGTTTTCTGAGATATTATGCCCCGACTTTTTTCTATAGTTTTAAAACATAAGCCACATCTACTACATTCAGGTTTCAAAAATCTGAAAATTACTCTGAAAGAAAACCTAAATATGAATATCATTAAATAATTACTTGCACCTGATCTTTCTTTCCTCTTGATAGCTCTCACACATAGTTTTAATATAGTTAGGAAAAATCCCTGCTAAAGAATGGAGAAAACATTAGCTGAGAAATGTAGTTAATTCACCACTACTGTATTATCCTGGGTGATTTGCTTCTCTTTTATAAGTAAAAATGCAATTTAAATGGTTCAAGAACACAATTATGATAGCAAAAGGATTTATAATTACTCCTTTTTTCCTCAAACGTTGCTTGTCTTAAGTTCCAAGTACTAGGCAAGTTCCCATGGAAACAAAGAATCATAAGATAAGGCCATTTTTTCACATAATATCAGTTAAGTATTATTATATTCTCATAAAAGATTCTATGGTATGAAAACTTTCCTCATAAAAGAATATATGGATATTATTGGAAGTTGAGTTAAGAGCTGTCCAGATTAAAGGATAAAAGGGAGGGGAGTTGACAGAGCTTGATGAAAGAAAAATGAAATATTGTTTGGAGAGGAAGAAATTATAGGGAACAAAATATAAGAAATTAACTTTGCCTTTTGGTGCTAAAGGGCAATGTCTATAAGTATCGTGATCATAGTATAAAAAGAAAGAAATATAAAAGGCAAAGTTTGATTGTATGAATCTATGTCCCAGAATCATAGGTAACTTGGGTGTGCTCAAGAAAAACTAAAAATAAGAATGTTATAAATTTTAATGGAAAACCATGTGGTGATATGAATTATTCCCAGTAATTAATATTTCCAGATAATTAACATATTATTCACAGGAGTGCTTACCAGGTATTAAGAAAGAACTGAACAAGACTAGGGGAACAATCACAGAAGTTGTCACTGCCATTGATTCGAAGGAGTTAAGAGACTTAAATTTCAAACAGGAGGGACGCTATTTTAAGAAGGTGTATAAAACAATGCTTTCTAGATTAACAGCAGGGAAACATCCTAACTGACAAAGTGGACCAACACAAGAAATACAAGGAAATAAGCTGGATAATAAGAAAGTTAGAAGATCATCATCTGATATATATATATATATATAAAACAAAATGTCCATATATATATATGGACATTTTGTTTTGGTGCTCATAAATATTTCCAGATGATGATCTTCTAACTTTCTTATTATCCAGCTTATTTCCTTGTATTTCTTGTGTTGGTCCACTTTGTCAGTTAGGATGTTTCCCTGCTGTTAATCTAGAAAGCATTGTTTTATACACCTTCTTAAAATAGCGTCCCTCCTGTTTGAAATTTAAGTCTCTTAACTCCTTCGAATCAATGGCAGTGACAACTTCTGTGATTGTTCCCCTAGTCTTGTTCAGTTCTTTCTTAATACCTGGTAAGCACTCCTGTGAATAATATGTTAATTATCTGGAAATATTAATTACTGGGAATAATATGTTATCGCATATGATGTATCTTCTCTATAAAAGGGGGGTTTTATTGTTTCTCATGTTTATTCTGTTTGTCTAACTAGATTGATTCTAAATTCAATTTTGTGTAAGGATGCTTTTTCTTTGGTAAACCATCCCCAGATGCTGTCCTGAGCATCTGGCAGAGAATTGGCATGTTTTCTTATCACTGGCGCTGATATTTGTCATTCCTCTGTTGTTTGAGAGTTCCATGAACTTCCAGGTCCATGTTGTACATTTTAACTGCCAAGAGCTTTACAATTCCATGTGCATAATTGGCACTTGGAACAATTAGTTTTAATGTAGAAAATTGAGATTAAAAGTTTACAAAATGCATTTTTGTTTTGGGTTCGATAAGAAGAATTTTCTTAAAATAAATATTTGAGTTGTCATGTAAAAATACTTAGTGTGTATTGTTCAAAAAGAATGTGAACAAATTTTAGGAAATTATTAGGAGGCGTATTGTAGCTTAATAAGAAAGAATCTAAAAACTTTCCAACAATTAATTAAAGAACTCTATATATGAAGTGGGCTGATTCATAATACAGTGAACTTCGGTTACTGAAAAACATTTAAGTTGCAATGGAAACTACTGTTTTTCAGAGTTTACTGTTGAAGCATCATGATTTTGAAGCATTTAGATTTTGGTTAAGCCAAGATGCACTTTACAGCTCTGATAGTGATGCTTCTCATTGTGATATTACTCATTGATAATAAATATCACAATATTTCTATTGTGATATTACTCATTGATAATTGACATTTGCCTATAATTTAAAGTAAGGTTTAGAAGTAGACAAACATACCCGATTACCTTCTCACAATGTTCAACCTTTATCAGTAATTACTTGTTTTTGGCTGTATTTCACAGAGGTAAGGTGAAAACTTATCACCAACATTTTGTACTTTTAGAAACCTTCTAAGATTTCATTTCAGCTCTGGCTTTGAATGCCATTCATTTAAATCATTTCACTCATCTTTCATTTTGTCTTTATCACCATGCTTAAAACAGAGACAGTGATAGAAGTTAATACGTTATGTGATAAATGTTGGTTGACTAGAAGATTAAATGTGTCTTGATTTGCTTTCCTATGGTTGCCATACGTTCAGTAGCTTTTTAAAGTGTGATTTCTCTTTATTTTTCCATAAAGAGAAAGTTTCTCTGCTTAAATTTTATTATTATTTTTTTAACTTTTTTAAAATTCTACTCTATACCCTTTTTTTTTTCTTCCAAATTTTATTTTATTTTGTCAATGTACAATGTGGTTGATTATTGTGGCCAATTCCTGAAACCTCCCTCCCCTCCTCCCTCACCCCCTCCCTCCCAACAATGTCCTTTCTGTTCCCTTGTCATATCAACTTCAGGGAATTGTAATTGTTGTGTCTTCTTCCTTCCCCCCAACCCCGGTTTTGTGTGGATTTATTTATTTATTTTTAGCTCCCACAAATAAGTGAGAACATGTGATATT
>NW_007728454.1:127239-172230 GCF_000696425.1 Galeopterus variegatus | reverse complement strand
GATGATGAACATTTGGGCTGGTTCCAACTCTTGGCTATTGTGCAGAGTGCTGCGATGAACATTGGGGAACAGGTATACCTTTGACTTGATGATTTCCATTCCTCTGGGTATATTCCCAGCAGTGGAATAGCTGGGTCATATGATAGATCTATCTGCAATTGTTTGAGAAACCTCCATACCATTTTCCATAGAGGCTGCACCATTTTGCAGTCCCCCCAACAATTTATGAGAGTTCCTTTTTCTCTGCAACCTTGCCAGCATTTATCATTCACAGTCTTTTGGGTATTACTCCTCTTAACTGGGGTAAAATGGTATCTCAGCATGGTTTTGATTTGCATTTCCTGAATGCTGAGTGATGTCGAGCATTTTTTCATGTGTCTATTGGCCATTCATATATTTTCCTTTGAGAAATGCCTATTTAGCTCTTTTGCCCATTTTTTAATTGGGTTGCTTGTTTTTTTCATGTAAAGTTGTTTCAGTTCCTTGTATATTCTGGATATTAATCCTTTCTCAGGTGTATATTTTGCAAATATTTTCTTCCACTCTGTTGGTTGTCTTTTAACTCTGTTAATTGTTTCTTTTGCTATGCAGAAACTTTTTAGTTTGATATAATCCCATTTGTTTATTTTTCCTTTGGTTGCCTGTGCTTTTGGGATCATATTCATGAAGTCTGTGTCCAGTCCTACTTCCTGAAGTGTTTCTCCTATGTTTTCTTTAAGAAGTTTTATTGTTTCAGGGTATATATTTAATTCTTTAATCCATTTTGAATTGATTTTCGTATATGTTGAGAGGTATGGGTCTAGTTTCATTCTCCTGCATATGGATATCCAGTTTTTCCAGTGCCATTTGCTGAAGAGGCAGTTTCTTCCCCAGTGTCTAGATTTGGTGCTTTTGTCAAAGGTCAGATGGCTGTAGGTGTGTGGGTTGATTTCTGGATTCTCTATTCTATTCCATTGATCAGTGTGTCTGTTTTTATGCCAGTACCATGCTATTTTGGTTATTATAGCTTTGTAGTATAGTTTAAAGTCAGGTAGTGTTATGCATCCAGATTTATATATATATTTTTTGCTCAGAGTTGCTTTGGCTATGTGTGGTCTTTTGTTATTCCATATAAATGTCTGGATAGTTTTTTCCATTACTGAGAAAAATGTCATTGGGATTTTGATGGGGATTGCCTTGAATTTGTATATCACTTTGGTTAGTATGGACATTTTTACGGAATGTTGAATTTTATCAAATGCTTTTTCAGCATCTATAGAGATGATCATATGGTCCTTGTGGGGTAGAGTATTCTTGGCTGACAATCTCTGTCGTTTAGTATTTTGAATATATCATCCCATTCCTTTCTGGCTTTTAGGGTTTGTGATGAAAAGTCTGATGTTAGTCTGATTGGTGCTCCCTTATAGGTGATTTGACGCTTCTTTCTTGCAGCTTTTAAGATTCTCTCTTTGTCTTTGAGTTTCCCAATTTGACTATAACATGTCTTGGAGAAGACCTTTTCGGGTTGAATACATTCGGGGATCTTTGAGCTTCCTGAATCTGAAGATCTGTGTCTTTTCCAATAACTGGGAAGTTTTCTGCCACTATTTTGTTGAATATGCTTTCAATGCAGTCTCCTTTTTCCTCCCCTTCTGGAATACCCATGACTCAGATATTTGAGCACTTAAAGTTGTCTGACATCTCTCTTAGATTTTGTTCAAAGTTTTTAATTCTTTTTCCTTTTCTTTTGGCTGCCTGTGTTATATCAAACAGCCCATCTTCTAAGTCAGAAGTTCTCTCTTCTGCTTCTGCAAGCCTGCTGGTTAAACTCTCTGTTGTGTTTTTTATTTCGTTGAATGAATTCTTCAGTTTGGCAAGCTCTGCTACATTCTTTTTCAGGGCATTGATTTCCTTGTACATTTCTTCTTTCAGGTCCTGTGTACTTTTCCTTGTTTCATCATGTTGTCTAGCTGAGTTTTCTTATATGTCATTCAGTTTCCTTAGAATTATCACTCAAAATTCCTTGTCAGATATTTCAAGGGCTTCTTGTTCTATAGGATCTAGAGTTTGAGAGTTATTACCCTTTGGTGGTGTACTTTCTTGATTTTTCATATTTCTGGTATCTTTCCTTTGACGTTTAGTCATTGTGGCAGGGGGTTTCACAGTCCACTGGTTTGACACTGTTGTCTGGCTAGGATGTTTCTAGGGTTGCCAATTTGTTATGGCTACACTCAGTTGGCCATTAGTGCCTTGCGTGTATGGTTGCTTTGGATCTTGGGCCTCTCCGGGGAGTTGCCTCTCTGGTCAGCATGCACTTGGCCGGGCTGGGGATGGAATCGGGTGGCAGCAGTGAGGCCTACCTGCTGGGTCGTGCGCCAGCACCGCAGGGTGTGTGGTCTCTGCGGAGCTTCCGCCTCCCCTGATGGACGTCTCCCTGCTCCGCATGTGCTGGGCTGGGCTGGGGATGGAGTCGGGTGGCAGTGATGAGGCTTACCTTCTGGGTTGTGCGCTGGCACCGCCTCTGCTTAAATTTTAAAAGGTAAAATTTTAAAAGGCAAAATCATGTCAAGTCATGTGTAGTGTCTGCAACTACATTTTTAGTTAAAAAGAGCTTCTATTTTTACAATACTCATTTCCTTGTTAGTTTGCTGAATTTTAAGTTGTTACTTGTATTTAGAATTATTTATCGCTTTCTGGCCATCTCAAAATATTTACATGCTTTTGCACATTTCTTCTTCTAATGGCTATATCTTTCTTTTATTTCCAGATATTTAAAAACTTGTTCTGATGGAATAGTTTTAAAATAAGTATATTAAAGTAGTTACTTTATATAAGTAGTTTAAAAGTCACTTTGAATAAATTAATTTTATAGTTATTCAATATATAAAAAAAGAAGTCCCTGAAAATACACTACATGATGTGGTTTAGGGGTTATTTCAAACAAAATAGAAATAAACTGTTTGATTCAGCAGCACATATGCTAACATTGGAATGAAACAGAGGAGATTAGCATGATCCCTGCACAAAGATGACAGTCAGATTTGCGGTGTTCCATATTTTTTTTCAAAGATAAAAAACGATTATATTTGCATTTGATTTATAATATTCTTTATGATAAATTCAACATACATGTTTCAAAATTTAAACCAGTATTCAAAACATTAAAAAATAAGAAATTGCATCAATTACTTTTCTGTTTATTTTAGTTTTTGAACTTTACCATTTGCTGTAGTTTATTATTCTTTCACAAGTGGTAGAATGAACATGTTTCTGAACTTCATTATCTCTTAAACACAAATTTGTTCACTATTTTAATTAAAAATATTTATCAAGAGTTATTTGGGAAGTCTTAGGCCAATAATAGTGGTGAGAGATGGATGAATAAGAGACAGTTTCTATGGTCAAGAACATGGTGATTTCATTAGGATGGAGGTGAAAACTTATTTTTCTGGCTTATTTCATTACATTTTCTCAAAGTATAAAAATAGTAACAGCATTATGTCTAATGTATCAGTATTAAGTTAGCCAAGAAGTAATGAGCATATCACAAGACTCTCAAGATGAATACGACTTAGTATGTTGCTATTAACATGTTCACAGCTCAGTGTGAGCCAAGGTACGAGCAAAGTATCCTGAGAAGTCAAAGAAGAATATGGCTGCTATTGTGTCTAGAAGTCACAGCAGGAGTTTTACCAGGCAAAGAGGGAAAGGAAAGTATTCCTGGCAGTGGCAACAGAATGCACCAAAGCAGACAGGAAGAATGGCACATAGTGGATTTAATGAGAAGTTTTACAAGGTTTGGGCAAACAGTATATGAGGAAAAGGAGAAGAAGCTGAAAAGGTGATTGATAAGCAAATGTAAAGTATTTGTATTCTGCGGATGAATGTATGCTCTTCACAAAGAGAGATACAATTCAACATATTATTCTGCAGTGAAATTTCTCATAATCTCATACCTTGTAGTTTTGAAAACCACCTGAAGAGATCATCTGATCCAGCCACCAGTCTTCAAGGAAAAATGACATGTCGCTGTTTTGTAGTAATGGTGTCTGAGATCCAGGAAACATGCATGTGAACTCAAGTTAGACAGCCAGTAGAAAGCAGATGTCAAATGTGTAGTATATGAATTGTTGAAATTGAACACATTTTTAAGTGAAGAAATAACCTATTTTTAATTGATCTTAGTTGGCCGATCTTGCACTGGAACTTTAGTAGTTCTTCTGGAGGACGATAATGATCACACACCGCAAATTGACAAAGAAGTGACCATTTGTCAGCATAATACGGATTTTGCTGTTCTGAAACCTGTAGATCTGGATGGGCCTGACAATGGTCCACCTTTTCAATTCTTTCTGGATAATTCTGCCAAAAAATTTTGGACTCTAGAAACCAAGGAGGATGGTATGTAATTATGCTAAACCTTGGAATCAATAAGGGCTAAAGATGGTTGATAATCTTGGCTTTCACCTTAGTTCATCAAAATGAATACATATTCATTTTAGGTAGTTATTTTATTGATCCTATAAAAAGAATAATACGTTGCTTTTTAAAAAATAAGTATATTTATGTTAATCTCAGACTTATTCTGAATATCTTTTAAGAATATATATGAATCTATTTAAGTAAACATTTGAATAACAAGTTAAGTATAGATTAGTCCAATATGAACATAAAGCAATATTAATTATTTTTCCTGGTTTTCTGAGAAATCAAAATCATTTTTAAGGAAAAAAAGTGAACCATTAGAGCTTAGAGTTTTTCTTTTAGATTAATTCCCTCCCTCCTCCAGGATCACCATGTAAGAAAAATATTGCTATTGAAAGGTCATACCAATATATATTTTCTCTTTTTTTTTCCCTCTAGGTAAAACTGCTGTTCTTCGTCAACAGCATAATCTTGATTATAATTATTATTCTGTGCCTATCCAAATAAATGACAGGCATGGCTTTGGTAAAAAACATGTGTTATCAGTAAGGGTGTGTGACTGTACAACTCCATCTGATTGTAGAATGAGTATTAAAGGCGAGAGAGATGTTAAACCATCAAATGTAATACTTGGGAGATGGGCTATTCTTGCCATGGTCTTGGGTTCTGCATTGTTGTTATGTAAGTATAATCATCTAGAATGTATTATCTAAAATTTTATCTAATATCTTAAAAATATTTGACAGTTTTTTATATCAATGATATTTGTGACCTTCGACAAATGTGTCCTTTTTAAAATCTTGTATCTACTTTGTGACTTGGGGCTCTGAGTCATAGAATAAACACCAGTAACAGCAGATTAAATGTAAAGTAAGTTTCAGCGGAGGTAGCCTCAGTTCTTCACTAATTAGCTGTGAGACATTGAGTAAATCATTTCTTCTTCTTTGAACTCATTTTTTTTTTTACAGGTAAAATGAAGAGATTGGATAAAATGATTCATTCCCTCCCATATAAAATAGTATAGTCTTTCAAAATGCCAAATTTATGTAGGGAATACATAAATACAAAAGAATTAGTGAAAACATGTTGTTCCAAAATTTGCTGTGATATTAATGCTCCATATTATTGATTAAGCAATTTGACAGACATCACAAGAAGACTCCAGTGAGTGGAAAATGGTTGTATGAGTCACTGAGGAAAAGTAACGCATGCAAAGGTTGCTAAGCTGTTGCATTCTGCAAATTGTTTTCTGGAGATGCAAAAGTTATGGAAACATTGCCCACACTTAAGGCTTTATTTCTTTTTCTTTCTTTCCCCCCCCCCCCTTTCTTTCCTTCTCTCTCTCTCTCTCTCTCTCTCTCTCATTCTTTCTCTCTCACACACATACACACACAGACACACAGACACACACACAAACCCATTTGCATTTACAGACTCTTCCCATAATCTTGCTTGTATTTAGGTCTAATGTTCTTTGTTTTGTTATTCTAAGCCTGTAAGTTTTTAAGTGTGTCCTGCATGATTTAAATACCAATAATATTATCTTAAATTTCAGTCAAACAAAGTTACTGTTTTAATGTAGAGGAAATAAGAGACACATAAATTAATTCTGGACGTGGAAAGAAAACTATTATTAATCTCACTAAGACATATATATAATCACTAAGACATATATATAATGTCTATATATTAATAAATATTAAAAAATATTTTGCTTTAAATTTTGTGACCCAAAGAGATCTCAGTTTATAAGATTAATTTTTAAAAGTTCTGCAAAGAATCTTTAAAAAATCATATAATTAAATGATTTATATATACCAGCATGAAAAAACACTATTTTATATCAACATTTTTTTTTTAGGTATTTTGTTTACATGTTTCTGTGTTACTGCTAAGAGAACAGTAAAGAAATGTTTTCCAGAAGATGTAGCCCAGCAAAATTTAATTGTATCAAATACTGAAGGACCTGGAGAAGAAGTGATGGTAAATCAGATTTCACGTCCCTTTGAATTATATGGTGAACCAATAATGACAGTTGGATTATTACAGAAAATTAGAAATAATAACAGCTAATGTTTATTGAGTGTTTTCTATGTACTCAACGAGAGTTCCAAGTTCCTTGCATATTTTAATTTATTTAATCTTCACAATCCCATTGTATTAAGGCTGCCACAACAAACTGAGTGACTTAAACAATAGAAATGTATTCTCTCACAGCTCTGGAGGCTAGAAATCAAAGATTAAGGTATTGGCAGGGCCCTGCTCTTTCTGAGGGCTCTAGAGAAGGATCTTTTCCAGGCTTTTCTTCTAGCTTTTGGTAATTCTTTGGCTTATGCCAGCATATATCCAGTCTTCACATGACATTCTCTGTATGTGTGTCTCTGTCCAAATTTCCCCTTTTTATAAGGATGTTGGTCATATTAGATTAGAGAACTGCTCTAATCCAGTATGACCCCATCTTAACTTAATTGATTACATTTATGATGACCGTATTTCCAAATAAAGTCACATTCTGAGTTAGTGGGGATTAGTACTTCATCATATGAATTTTTAGGGGACACCATTCAACCCATAACACTTAAGATATGGGTACTCTTATTATCCTGATTTTATGTATGGTAACTGAGAGGCACAGCAGGTAGGTGATTTGCCTGTGGTAAGAAAGACATGAAAAGTGAAACGTTAGTTTCAATTTGATTCATTCATTTTATAACTCTAATTTTATTTTCAGGAAGCAAATATTAGACTCCCCACACAGACATCCAACATTTGTGACACAAGCATGTCTGTTGGTACTCTTGGTGGCCAAGGAATCAAAACACAGCAAAGTTTTGAGATGGTCAAAGGAGGCTACACTTTGGATTCCAGCAAAGGAGGTGGACACCAGACCTTAGAATCCGGCAAGGGGATAGGGCAGGGAGTAACAGATACTGGCAGATATGCATACACCGACTGGCAGAGTTTCACACAGCCTCGGCTTGGCGAAGTAAGTTCCAGTGTCTTCAAGTTCATATTAAATGAAAGTTAAACACTATTTATAAATCAGGATTTCCCGAAGTTTTATTCCTCATACACCTGGAAACCATCACCTTTTTATTGATAAAAGACTGATAGCATCTTATCTAAAAATTACCAGGGAAACCATCTGGAGGGACATATTTGTTACAGAGTAATGAATGGATCATAAATTATAAACATTTTTCTGTGTGCTTGAGTTCTTCATGTGATTATGAAGTCCTGGCTATCAAAATCAACTAGAGATTGTTAAATTTTATTTTGGGTTTTAGTTCCTTGTTTTGTCTTATGATCAGATAAATCAGCATGGGTTAATATTAGCCAGTTTAATATGTTACACTCTTGTAGCTATATAATAGTGTATAAACATAAGAACCATCATCTATGTTGGTTTTCCTCAAATATATGAAGAAATTACAGAGGTAAATTTCAACTATACATATTTTCAAATGGGAAATTTTGTTAGTTGTGTGATATATGTGTAGCAATAATTTTCATAAATGTGTTCACTAAGAGCATTTATTTATTTGCTATATTTTAAGAATGAATATGATACAGACCAATCATGTGCATTTTTTATATGTAGGAATCCATTAGAGGACACACTCTGATTAAAAATTAAACAGTAAAAGGTAAATCAAAGACATTATTTTTATGCTAATATGTTTAGGTGTTTTTAAAAAAATAATAAAATGTGCTCTTTTTCGATACAGAAGGTGTATCTGTGTGGACAAGATGAGGAGCATAAACATTCTGAAGACTACGTTCGTTCCTATCACTATGAAGGCAAAGGGTCTGTGGCCGGCTCGGTAGGCTGCTGCAGTGATCGGCAGGAGGAAGAGGGGCTGGAGTTTCTAGATCATCTGGAACCCAAATTTAGGACATTAGCAAAGACATGTGTAAAGACGTAAATGTGCCTTTTAATAGAGTAACATCTACAAATGCATATGTAGGAGTTTATTGAATGTAAAATGATAGCAGTATCTGCTAATGTTTTTGTTTATTGGAGCTAAACTTCAAGTCATGTATAGGTAAGGGTATTATAAATATGAGGCTCCCCTAAATTCTCCTTCTCTGACTTAACTTACATGTTCTCTGAAAATAAAGGTTTTCCTTTTCTGTGCATGTAAATTTTGCCCTTTTCAAGACTGTACTGTATGCTTTCTTGAACCTTCAATTTGTGTTTGAAAACTTGTGTTACTTTGTGTGCAATGCAAAAGTATGTGGGAGACTTGGGTATTGTGGAGACTAATGGAAAATAAATTTTCATATTAGATGTACCAATTAATATTTTCTTCTAAATCTTGGGGAGAATTATGCTTCTAGAAATATTTTCTTTGGTGCAAGAGAATTGCTTCCTCTCTACCCAAGTGGCTTAAAAGGGAGTTTTAAATATTCTCAGCTGAAGTCTTCGGTTTGGTAAATGAGCTCATTTCTCACTACATTTTTTACTCCTTGGAGGTGCTCCCAGCATTGTTTTCTTTCAGAAGGCTTCAGAGCTTGGTCCTTGGATCTCTGCTCATGGGGGTGTGTTATCAGTTTCCTACAGCTTCTAGGATTGTTGGAAAGACGTGGCCCAGAACAAGCTCACAGCAACTTAAACTGCAGAGATTTTACAAGCATTGCATGGGAGTATTTCCATGAAAGAATTGCACCCCTGAGGCTCATGGGTTGACTTATGCTCATAGATATGTTTGATTATTCAACATGATGTTCTACTAACTTTTAAAAAATATAAATACCTTGGCAAATCATTCACTTTGCAGTTTCACATAGGCCTACCATCTTTGTGGCTTTCTCCTGGCATCGCCAAGCATTTGTAAAACTAGGCCTAAAGACATTAGGCTGCAACCCTGATACACAGAGCTTGGCGCTTTGAATATGCCACAGATTGAATTACCATCCATATTGGAACTTAATATTCAGTGCACACTGGTAACTAATCTAACAAAATGGAAAATCAGAAACAGTGTCTGGCATGTATGTTAAAAAATTTAAATCTATTACAGCAACACATACCAAACATTTGTTGAACAATGGATAAATAAAAAGATACATGAGTAAATAAAATATTTTGAAAATATAACATTTTAATAAGATATCGATTTTATTATTTATTATCGAGTTTGTCATTTGTGGCAAACTCTATAAATCTATAAGCAATAACATTCTACATCACATCGAAATTTCTCATCCAGAAAAAAACATATTGTTTTAAAAAAAAATCTATTAACTAGTTAACTACAAAAAAAAAAATAAGTGTTTCTTTTAAATTTGTGCCTACTCTTCTTAATTACAATTTCTAATTAAAGGTGCTTCTTGATATAAATTTAATACTGGAGCAAAAGAAAAAAGTGATTTTAATAAGTCAGATTTCATCTTATAAGGTATACGTAATGCATGATTTTTACAGCCGTTGTAAGATAATTTTTTAGGATAATTCAATTTCTGTTGTCTGATATACATGTTACTCTGAGAATGATACCAGTTCTGAAATTTTAAAATATAATATTATAAATTTAGAAATATATTGTAATATAATAAACTATATTCTTGAATATAGTTATGTAATGTTCTAGAAGCAATTAAAAATCATTAGCTGAACTTTCACTTATATGTGTTTATTTGTCTTCATATTTCTCTTATACTTGCTTAAGTATGAAAGAAAAAATGTATATCTGAACATAAAAGTACAATTAATGTCCAAAGATAGATTTCTCAGTCAGCAAGAGAAGACACTCTAAAAGAATGAAAAGAATTATTAGAAAATGTGGGAAATGAATTTTTATTAAGCAGTTAGGGTTATTTAAAATACTTTCAAAATACCATTAAAATTTCTCTCACAGGCTATCATTGTCTTTCATTTAGGCAATAAGAAGTCTTTGTCTACACCCCAAATTAAATGCTAATTGTATGATTGATTAAATTTATGAAACTCCACTGTACTGTTTACAAATTTAGTTTGTTGATAAAACAGTGTATTTCATGGATCTATTTCATGTAAGTTAATTGTCAATTAATAAGTTAATAGTCATAAATTGTTTTTCTATAATTAAATCTATAGTGCGGAAAATATATAATAGATGTGCAACATAACCAGCGCCATTTTAGACAAGCCCAAGTACAAAATGGCACCATCCACCTGCTCCCCTCCCCTCCCCCCCCATTCTCTTTTACAAGAAGCCTAACGGTTTTGGAGAAAACGAAACTTTTGGCATTTCCACGTGTGCAGAACTCTCCATCCCCATGACCTAACTCAATCCCCACCCCGGAATTACATCGCCCAGCTCTTGGTGCCAACATACCAATATAAGCTCCCACCACCTAGGTTAGCAGCTGTCCTCCATTTTCAGGCAGCCCCAGGCTGCCCCCGCCCCCACTTTGGGTGCAGACTGGCAGATTCTTTTCCTTTAATAAAGCTTGAATGGTATCTGGCATCTCGGGTCACTTTCTTTCAATATACAATTTAATTTTCCTTATCTTCATTCAAATCTCAAATATTTATGTGAAAAAAATTCACGGGAACACCAAGAAACATGAAAATCTCCATATTTTTTAAGTGATCTTTATTAAACACTTCCTAAGCTTACTGAACTTTTAATTGCTCCTGGGTTTATTAAAAGTATTTTATAAAGCTTGATATCTATGCATATGTTTACTTGTAGAAAATTTCATATGCTATGTTATTTGGAAAATGCTCAGAATAGATGTTTTAGAGTTGAGGATTTTTATCATCACAGAAAAGCTAACTCCCTTTTTAGGGTATGTTAGTTATAAAAGTCCTGCACTATTGGAAAATCCTAAATGAAATTAGGGTAATGAAGCAATGTATGTGGCTGCATTTCTCTTGTCTGTTTTGTATGCTTTTCTAATAAACCTGAAGCACCATTGTATCTGTCCAGACACTGCATTTGTCTTTGTCCTTATGTAGAAAAAAATATATCTATATAGCATGAAAAAGCATGACTAAGAATAGATAGACCCTTGTGTATTCTGTAGAGCCTAGTAAGATTGAGCATAATTTTTAAAACTCTTTGAAAGGATAGTGTTTGCATAAAAAAACCACACTTATATTACCTCAAATTCTTCCTACCAACAATAAATTAATAACCATCTTCAAATATACATAATTAGACAAAGTGTATGAGAAGCATTATGAAAACAGATGTGTGAAGTATATTCATAATATACATTTTATTATTTAATAAAATAATTTTTTATTTTATTTAAACCTAAATTTTATATTATTATTATTATTTTAAAATCTCCACTTCTTAAACTTACATTTTTTGATTTCTGGAAAAAAATATCCTTTGATAAACCAATCTAAACAATTTAAAGTTGTTTATTTCATAATGTATAGAAAAAAGCAACTAAAAACAAGTGTGGCCTTCCTCAAGTCTGCATTTTGTATGGGAATACATATAATTTCAAAATTTTTAAGATTTAGTTATGAGTGCACAACAATTAATACCTGTAACTGTGGAGTTTTATTTACCCATGTTTAGGGAATTTTAAATGATATAATGTGGGATTACCAATAGTAAAAATAAATTTCAAGGCTTCATTTGAGATATATGAGGTTTTCCCTAGAATTCATACCTAAAGTTCATGTAGAGTATTTTCTCCCAGCAACGTTCAAGAAAATCTAAAAGAAACCCTCCAATCCAAAGTGGAAATAAAAGGATTTCCTTATTTGGCTTTGCCTCTCCTAAAATATATATAAAATTAGGAACTAAGGAGCAGAAGACATTTATATAGTTCAAAATCTCCCTTAAAATCCGAGATCATGAAGACATTCCATCCACAGTAGGCATCTATCCCACAAGAGGGATGTGTTACTCTTCTATGCCCACCATATTTCTCATCTATGTGAGATCCATATTAAAATTCTGAATCTCTGGCTCTGGAGGTGTGATTCCTGGACCAGCAGGATCACCATCACCTGGGAACTTGATAAAAATGCAAAATCTTGGGTCCCTAGCCCAGATCTACTAAACAGGAAACTCTGAAGGTGAGAGCCAGTGATTTGGTTTAAAAAAGCCACTCCAGGCATAAAAAAAAAAAAATACTGTCAAGTTTGAGAATACCTGTACTTATTACATATCTTCATCTCAGCACTAGTTTGTTGGTACTCAGGTTGCCTGCAAACCAGCAGCACTGGCATCACTTGAGAACTTGTTGGAAAGCAGATTCTCAGGCCTCACCTCAGACCTACAGAGGCCAAATATGCATTTTGTTGCTTTGCCTCACATGGGGTGACAGAGATGCAAAGGATTACTCAAAGCCCATTTCTTCTGAGCAGTGAGGCACCCTGAAGGGATTAACTTCCCAGAACCCTCAAGAGAGAGGCATTCCTCCTTGGGAAATTAACCCTGAACTGGGGTTCTGTCTCAGTATTTATTCTCCAAACCAGAAAGTTACAGAAAAGGAATATAGGTGGAGTTATGGCTAAGTATAGTTTAACAATAGAAGCTGGTAACATCAGTGAAATAACAAAGTGACATTCCATAATGCAATTTGCAAAAGGTTAAGTCGGTCCACCAACAAAAGCTTGTTCTTAGCAAATACTATGTTTTCCTACAGCAGTTTCCTCAGTATTTTTACATAACAATAAAGCAACTTTCTTAACATATCAATCAGTAGGTTAACCTGCTCCAAGGACGTCTGTCCTTGAAAGCTAGCAACTTTGCTGTGTTACAATTCTACATCCACAATAGAGACTTTAGCCTGGGGAAGTTTTCCTGTCTTTTGCAAGCTTAACATTTCTATATAAAATTTTAAAAAGTTAGGTTAAACCTGAAACTACAGGTCTTTGGAAACTAGGTGCTGTGAAATATATATATGCTTTATAAATGTTAGTATACTCCACAGCATTTTAGCAGGATCCACAAAAGATCTCTATGCATGGAAACTTTGATAAGCACTGCATAAATGATTAGGTGAGAGGAAAGACAGCAAAAACTAATAGATGAATAGCACAATTAGTCAGAATGAGCAACACAGGTAGCTTCAGGCAGCAGGTCCACAGCTACCCTATGGTAAGGGAATTTGTCCCAGCTCAGTTATTGACCCAAATCCAACACCTCCCCCCACCACCAACAAAGCAGTGACCTTCCACTCAGTATTACATGTATCTGGATAATTGACTGTATGAACTTTGTACCTAACTGTAACATAATATGAGTATTGGTGAGTATACAATGACACATACTTGCATGTTATCAAATTTAGGTAAATGACATTTTCATTGTTTCTTTACTTAGTAAATTTATTTGCTAATTCATAATTAAGAAAAATCATATTTTGACAAAAACACATTAGTTTTAGTCAGGCCTGTAGAATAAATTTTGTTTAAATAAAATTGAAAAATAAAAATTAAATAAAATATAATTAAAAATAAAATAAATAAAAAATGTTTTAAAATTATGTTTAAAATCCAGCTTGAATATCACTGATAGTTTAAGCAAATATCTGAGATCATTTTTGGCAAATAGGTGTCTTGATGTAGTCTTTTCTTACTGAGTCAGTTTATCAGCATTTATTCTTTAAAAGTTTTATTTTTGTGGCTGCAGCTAACTTCAAATATCATAGATGTGGCTAGGAAGTTGTGAAAACCAGTCATTTGTTTTAAGTAACCATTTTCTGTCATGATTCTTTTTGTTTCAGACTGGAAAATCACATAGAATAAAATTAAGACAAGTTCTCAGAGTTGTTTTAATTTTAATTTTTAATGTAATGTATTAATTATTAATAAATATATAACATAAAATAATTAAATATGTAAATATTAATTATTAATTGATATTAAATATTAACTTAATATTAATGCTTTAATGCTAAAGTGTTTAAAGTTAAACATTAAGAGGACGCTTGCCACTGACAAACACTCTCCTTTGGTATTTTATGGGGGTCGTGGCAGAGACCACTGGCTGTCTACCAACTATCCCCTAACCTTGTTATTTCTTAGAGCTGGAACTCCAATTTCATTAAGAGTGGCTATGTGCCTACGTAAGAGACCACTATTTCCCAACCCCTTGAACTAAATGTGACTGTGTCCTAAATTCTGGGCAATGAGAAGCAAGTGAAAATGAAAAAACCTACTTAGGAGTAGGTGACTCCAAGGGAGCTGATTAAGTTGAAAGATTTTTTTTTTTTTTGCTTTCCCCGGTTTTAAGTTTTATTTCATAGTATCTAGAACATAGATGTGATGCGTGAGGCTCAGGCAGCCATTTGGTGAGCTTCAGAATGGAAGCCACATGCTGAGAATGGTGAAGTATAGAGATAGAGTCTGAATCCCTGGTAATTTTGTGGAGCCTCCATCCTGCCCTGGACTTCCTGCCTTTAAACTTGTTCATGTGAGTGAATTAACCTTTTTGTGTTTAAGCCATAGGTTTTCTGTTCCATGTAGCTGAATCTAATCTGATATAGGGAGAGAACAGAGATTGTATGGAAATTATTATTTTACCCAAGTCACAATTCAATGGAGTTCATCTGCTTTGGGAACTCAAAGCAGATGAACTCCACTGGTTAAGAGCTCAAAAATGGTGATCCTTGAATCAAGTGTTTACTTTTTTTTTTTTTTTCCTTTTTGTCTTTTTTCGTGACCGGTAATGGGATTGCAACCCTCGGTGTCGTGCCCGCACCACGCTCAACCAGTGAGCGGACCGGTCTCTATATGGGATCCGAACCCTTGGCGGGAGTGCCGCCGCGCTCCCAAGCTCCGCACTCTACCGAGTGCACCACTGGGCTGGTCCCAGAATCCAGTGTTTTCTGATTAGCAAAGGAGAATATTAGTTATTTAATGAAAATAAAAAATGATAATGGGTCACTTGAAAATCCTCTCTTCCATCCTTAAAGCCTGACTTTGTAGGAAGCCACTGATCTAGCAGTCAGGAGACATGGATTCTTCTATTAACCTGCTGTCTGATCTTCATCAAGTCATTGGATCTCATTTACTTCAAACCTTCAGCTCATCAACTCTAAAGAAGATTTTATTTGTTGGTTTTATCAACAATACTATGATATTGTTTAATGCACAGATGATGTTGTATTTATCATTTTATTTTCTCTTATATCTGTGTTTAACAGTGGTTTTTATTTGCTTTTTTATTTTTTATTTTTTTATTTTTTTGTCCTTTTTGAGACCGGCTGCACCGCGCTCAGCCAGTGAGCGCTGTGAGCGCACCGGTCATCCCTATATAGGATCCGAACCTGCAGCGGGAGCGCTGCTGTGCTCCCAGCGCTGCACTCTCCCGAGTGCACCACGGGCTCAGCCCTTATTTGCTTTTTTATATACATGGCATTTAATATTTAATTATTTCATTAAATTAAAAATTTAAATAAAAACATCTCTTCTAAATACACACATTCTAAAATTGATAAACTATTTCCACCACTTTGTCATCTATTTCTATACATAGCACGATCAAATAGACATATTTCCTTAAGTCTGAGAGATTCAATATTTGGTTGCATTCTAATAGCCTATAGCATGTTCTCATTTTTCAGTTAATCAATGTAAAGCTAAATAAAAGTAAATAATTTTTTTTTCCTATTAATTCAATGAATTTCCATCACAATTCAAAACTTTTTTTATGCATACTTGAGTAAAGGTGAGTTAACAAACAGAAAGTTGTGGTGGTTTCAGCATGTGACAAAGAGAGTTTTGTGGTTTTGCTGTATGATAAACGCTGATTTCATATTCCAATTGACTGAGTTGGAATTCTGTTGTTCCACATTATAGACTGTATAAAAAGGTTTTTTTTTTTTTTTTAAATGATCTCAATGAATCATCTAGGACTAGTGTCAGCCTGCTGGTAACAGAAATAACAGTAGCTTAAATAAAGTAAAAGTTTACTTTTCTTTAATACAAAACAAGTTCAAAGTCTTAGACTCACATGGAGGCTTCTTAATGCCATCAATGTCCAAGGAGGCTTCTCTGTTTTTCTTCAACTGTTTTTTGTACAAATCACAAGATGATTAATGCAACTCTAGCCATGATACCTAAAGTAGAAAGGGAGAGGAAGGGTGGAGGCTTTGTTTTTAGAAATCTTTTCTAGAAGATCCCCCAACAACTTCTGTACTTACTACATACCCTTGGAAGAAAGTCATATGTCCGTGCCTATCTGCAAGGGAGAGTGAGAAATGTAGTTTTTTAACTGAGTACACTAGCTGAACAAGATCAGGGCACTGTAACTAAGGAAGATGTTTAATAATGATGTCAGATAATCTGGGAGAAAATATGCAAATACTCTCAACCAGTGTAATTCTGTTCCAGGTCAATATTATTCCTTATATAATAGTTAAGGAACTGTATACTTAAAGTGGAGAAGTATGCTCTTTTACTTGCCAAGTTTTATTAAATATAACAGAACAAAAATTTATTTAAAAAGTCACATAAATAAAGAGTCACATAATCAGAGATTAAAATCTGATTACCAGGCCAGATATGGTCTGAATTTGGGGGACAGAGTGTGGAGGAAGCTGAAAAAGTTATGAATAAATTGCTACATTAAAAATCAGGACATTTTACCCCAAATGCAAATTTGTGACTTCTCTTGAAAAATTGGAAGGTCTGGTAAAACTGAGTCTATATTCCTGAAGGCCGCCAACTGGCTGGAGGTGACAGGTGGCTTTCCCTTTAGAATGTGCCCTCTGCAGTTTGCCATCACGGTGTGAACAGGAAGGCTGTGAATTGCCATTTTATCATGACACTTCTACAGTGGTTTTCTGAAGGTAGATTTAAGGCCAAAAAAGACATTTTCTGTATGATTATTTTTCTCAAAAGTAGAATAATAAAGAAGGGCTGCTTTTTTCAACCAAACTGACATTTATTTCGATTATTTTCCTGGCCCCCAAGGGCACTGACAATCGTGACTACTTGTGCCATGTGGAATGTATTATGTTGCCAGTTGGCACATAATACAATTTGCTCCTTTATTATGTTCATTACTTATTGTTTTCTCTCCCCTCCCCACATTAGAGTACAAGCTCTATGAGAGCAGGGATCTTTGTGCCTAGAACAGTGCCCGTCACGTGGAGACAACTCAGTAAATGTTTGTTAAAGAAACTTATTGAGCACTTACTATGTGTAAGCATTACAGAATGCTCTCACAAATGTCATCTTTTTTAGAATACTAATAGCATATTTCCAAGTTTAGGCATTATAATTCCTATTTTCCAACCAAAAAACTGAGGCTGAGAGATGTTAGCTGAGTTAAACAAGATCAGACTGCTAGGTTTTCACAGAGCCAGGATTTCAACACAAGTCTAAGCAATGATGGCCACTTGAACATTTCTTTTTTTTTTTTTTTTTTTCCTTTTTGTCTTTTTTTCATGACCAGCAACGGATCGCAACCCTCGGTGTTGCGTCCGCACCTCACTCAGCCAGTGAGTGGCCGGTCTGTATGTGGGATCCAAACCCTCAGCGGGAGCGCCTCCACGCTCCCAAGCCGCGCGCTGTAGCAGTGCGCCACTGGGCCGGCCCTTGAACATTTCTTTTGATTGACTTTCTCATATCCATAATACAATGGAAGATTTTTATAGCTTCTTAATCATAAAAGAAAAGATGCTTTCTATAAATTTGTGTTAAATATTTTACATATTCTCATCCTTCTACAACGTGAATTCTGATCTTCAGTGATAAATTTCTGTGAGAAGGAGGACAGTCTTCCACCCGTTCTCAAAACTCTCCCTGAGAATGTAAATTGGTGGAGTCATTATGAAAAATAGGTGATGTACCTAAAAAAATAAAAAATGTAACTACCATGCAACTCAGCAATCCCTATGCTCAGTATATACCCAAAGGAAATGAAATCAGCACCGTGGGTATCTGTACTCCAGTGCTCATTGCAGCATTGTTAAGAATAGCCAAGACATGTAAATGACCTAAGAGCTGATTGATAGATGAGTGGATAAAGAAATAATGGTGTATATACACATATTATTCATCGTTTAGAAAGGAGAAAATACTGCCATTTGCAACAACATGGATAAACCTGAAGGACGTTATGCTAAGTGAAATAAGACAAACACAGAAAGACAAATGCACATGATTTCTTTTATATGTGAAATCTAAAAAAAAAAAGCTGGACACATAGAAACAGAGTAAATGGTTGTTACCAAGAACAGAGGGGGAAGAAAAGGGGAGAAGTATGTCAAAGGGTAAGAAGCTGTAGTTATGTAGGATAAATAAGCCTAGATATCTAATGTATAGCACCAGAACTATAGTTAATAATATTGTATTGTATACTGAAGACTTGTGAAGAGAGTAGATTTTAAGTGCTCTTACCATACACAAAAAAGTTAACTATGAGAGGTGATTGATACGTTAATTTACTTGACTGTAGTAATAATTTCACTATGTGTATGTACATCAAAATATCATATTGTACACCTTAAACATATGCAATTGCTTGTCAATTAAAAATAAAATTTAAAATCAAAATAAAATCTATAGGTTCAACACGTGGATTGGTTTTATTTGGAGATGCCCTGACTATCCATACTTTGATAATACTAGTCATCACATTTTCATGTGCAGACTGAATGTGTCTTTTGAATTCCACGTCTACACTGCTTATGAATTATTTCCCATTTGATTGCCCACAGAAATCTCAAGCTCAGTATTTTTAAAAGCAATTTTATTTAAATCCTTTACAAATTAGCACTTTCCTGCTGTTCCTATTTCTGTTATTAACAATATCATCTACCAATTGCCCAAATATCTAATTTAGAATTCTGTAATTATCGGAGCATATGAAGACTAGGAAATTAATGTACTCCCAGAGAGACAGATTTATAGATAAAATAATTATAACACTTGGGTCAGTTGTAATAACAGAGGCACATACCAAAGACTGTGCACACAGAAGATTCAAGTGCTTCTTCCTACATGGAAAGGCCAGGAACAGCTCCCAAAGCACTGCAGAAGGAGCGGTCTAGTGGAAACAGAAGCAACGACCCTCAACCAAACAAACCCAAAACAACCAAAAGCAAAGCAAAACAAGCAAGCAAGCAAGCAAGAACCACTAGCATTCAAAGAAACACAATTTGAAAACCAGTATTGAGAAGGATGGGCTGGAGGAGACCAATTGAGCTGGGAGACCAATTAAAATGGTCCAGACAAGAGATGATGGACTGAGTACAGCAGTGAACTTAGAGACTGACGGATGTGAGGGGGAGGCAACGGGGATGTCCAGGATGACTCCCAGCTTCTTCCTTGGGTAAGTGGGAGGATCATGATACCATTAACTACAATGAGGAGAAAAGCAAAGCAGTTTTGTTATGAAAAGACAATGGCTTCAGTTTGGGATATTTTGAAGTTGAGGTATTTGTATGAGTTTCAGAAAGGTACTTCCTATTTAAATTGGAAATAAAGTACATACTAAATGTGTCCCCCTTGTAATTACTCAATATCCAGGTAATCTATCCCTAAATACTGCAAGCTTATTTAGGGCAGGGGCCATTTTTTATTCATCTTTCTATCTAAGTGACTAGTGGTATAAATACTTCTTTCTGCATAAAAATTTCAAGCATCATTTCTTTCCTCTGCTCAATAAGGATATTCTAGGCATTCTCCCTCACACCTCTTTCCTTCCCTCCCACCCACCTAACCACTCCCCTCCTCAACCCAACTCTAGGCTAGAGAGTTTTGTGATGAAAACCAAGCTAATCAGTGATACGATAGTGAGAATTACTATTGAGTGAAATAAAATGTATATAAGAACGTAGCATGTGAAAGATATCTCAATAAAGCTGGCATAAAACAAGAAAGACAGAAAGAAAGGAGAATAAAAGAGAATAGCCCAGAGAATGAAGAGGTGGCTTATTTTGTTTTTAGGTGTGGTGGTTGAGAAGGAGAGAGTAAGAAGTAGAAAAAAGGTACACTTAAATTTTCAGGACGTAGCATCAAACTATGTAAAGGATATTGGGAAGGTTAGCTATGGGAAGAAAAGATTTTAAAGATGGTGGCTGTGTATTAAGAATATCTCCTGAAGAGACTAGAAAAGATTTGAAGCACTTAAACAGATTTTTATTTTGCTGACTGTGTTTCCTAGAAAGCCCACTCTGCTGAGACTGGGCCTGGGGTGGGGGGAGGCTAGCCACACAAACATAGTATCTGACCCAGTAAATGTTTGGAGAACAATTGGATTTGATCAGTCTCCAGGCCTTCTTGATTTTGTCCACTAAAAACCACTAACTCCATCTCTCCTACCTAAACTGGTTTACAACCTTCTTCCAGGCCCCGGGATTCTTGGCTAAACATCTGCGGTTGTCTTCTAACTGGGGTTCCTTCCTCCAGTCTCTCTCCAATTGAAAGAAAGTATTCCAAGTTTGACCTTCATCACTCCACTGTTTAAAATCTTTCAGTGTTTCCCCTTGTATACATACAGTAGTGGTCAAAACTGGTGGTCCTTTGGTAAATCTAGCCTACAGGCAGTTTTTATGTGTCTAAAATTTTCTTCCTAATGTGATTTCTTTTAGGTGGTGCATGGAGTCATGTCCCACTAAACTTTATTGTATACACTCAGCTTCAGTCACATGTACAGTGAGATCACCGACTTTCATGACATTTCAATTTGTAATTTCCTGGCACATAGAACAGAAGAAAAAAAAAAACGGACAAAGGAAAACTTCCCCGTTGCCCTCTGAAGATTTACTGAAAATCAGTTGACAAAAGACAGATTAACAGAAGAAAGGACATAGCCAATTTTACTTTAGAGTGCTACAGAGGGATATGCATGTGGGAGCATCTGAAGATATCAAAGACCAGATACCGAAAATCCAGGTTTGGCCAAAGCAGACGTCCATTGCTTGGGAAGAGAGAAAGTAGCAGAGCTTTGGGCAGTTGTGCAGGGCTGGAGTGACAAAACTTGAGACCTGAGGAATTTCATGTACTTCTGGTTTTCCCTTCAAGATATTTGTTGAATCCTAAACTTTATGAGGCAGAAAAGTACCAAACTAAGCTAGACCCCTCTCATAAACAGAAAGGAGCTTCCAGTCTCATAGTGTAGGAAACAAAGACTCCCAGGGGATGGAGCCACAGTCAACTCACCGGGCTCTTAGTTAAAAGCCCTGGAAAGTAATCAGAAGTTTGAAATTTTAATCAGGATGCTCAGGGAACGCCTCACTGAGAAAGAGACATAGGGTCAAAACCTGAAGCAGGCAAGGGAACAAGCAGTGTGGGTATCTGGGAGAAGAGCATTCCATGTAGAAATGAAAGGCCTGAGGAGGAGTGAGCCTGTCTGTGCAAGGATCAGCACAGCCCAGTGTGGCTGGAGCACAGTGCGTGAGGGCAGGGTAGCAAGGGCTGGGGTCACAGAGATCCATAGTGGATTGTCTAAGGCCCTGTGGACCATTGGAGATGCTTTAGATTTGATCTAAATGAGATGAGAAGCTTCTGGAGGTACCTAAAAATCTTTTTATTTTGGAATAACTCTGGAGGAGTTACAGTAGAGAAATATCATAATGCAACTTATTTATTAACAGGGACAGTCTGACTGCTGAGTTGAAAATAGAACAAAGTGAGAAATGTTGGCAGCAGAAAGATGAATTAGGAGGTTTTTGGAATAACCCAGGTGAGAGATGACAGTGGATTGAACTAGGATGGTATTGATGAGATGATGAGAACAGGTTGGATTCCAGGTATGTCTTAAAGGGAGATTTGATAAGATTTACTGACAGAATGGATTTAGAGTATTAGGGAAAAAGAGGAGCCAAAGTCTGCTAGAGGTTTTGTCCTAAACAACTAGAAGAATGGAGGTGCCATTAACTGAAAGGGAAGAGACTCTTGGATGGGTATTTTTAGTGGAGAAGATCAGGAGCTCAGAATTGGAAGGATTAATTTTGCAATGACTACTAGATATCTAAGTTAAGGTTTTTTGTAGGCAGTTGGAAGTGAAAATTCAAGAGAGAGGTCTGAAAGATAGCTTTAGATTTGCTAGTTATCAGTACAGAGAGGCATTTGAAGTCAGAAGACTGAATGAGATTGAATCTGTGTTATTAACACTCCTCTTGAGGAAATTTGGTTTATTTGTCATCTTGGAATACACCGTCAATCCCTCTTTTTATTTGATGATTGTGTGTGAGGACATTTGACCTTTGCTTTTCTAGTCATTTGATAACATGCTGTTAATTAATGTTAATTATAGATGCCTAGCTTGACTGTACATCAATGGAAATTATTTTTCCTAATTAGCTGTTTTGTGTCCATTAACCTATTTCTTGCTGTCTCCACTCCCTTTCCCCTTTTCTCACCTCTAGTAATTACAGTTCTGTCCTCCCCTTCTGAAAGTTCATCATATTTTTATGATTGTTGTTTCTTTCTCTTTCTTTTCCCTCCTTCCATCCTCCCTTCCTCCCTTCCTTCCTTCCTTCCCTCTTTTATTTATTTCTTTATTTACTTCCTTACTTCCTGTTTACCAGCTAGAAACAGGTGTATGCTAATATAAACATTTAACCAAAACATATAATTAATTGGAGAAATAATATACAGTACTATTAAATTTTTTCCTCCCCCACTTACTAAAATGAATGATTTAAATATATTGTAATATATTTTTTCTTTCTCTTTGTTAATCCTTCCTCACCTCTGTTCCTCAAACTCATTTCTCTTACAACCAGAAGGATTTAGTCAAATGAGTTTAGAATGTGCCTTTTTGTTTGTATGAGGATACTTCAAAAACTTCATGGAAATATTTGTATAATTTTTTAATTCTATTTTTCCACAAACTTTTTGAAGAACTCTGTATAATTTTTATAAAACATGCTGTTGTTTTGCACAACTATTTTTTGTCTATTTAAACTTATATCGAATGTGGAAACATTCCATTCTTAGTTATTTCACTGGGCTCTATGTTTTTAAGATCTGGTCATACTGTTCTATGTAGCCCATTGGTTCTACCCTGGCATAGTGAACTATGGGGTGGATCTGCCATTGTATTTTATCTATCCACTCCCCAAGGATGGTAACTCAGATTGCCCCCAACACGCTATACCACAAACAGCCCTGTATTGACTTCAGTGAGTATTTCTTTGGGTCATATGAGCAGAAGAGGAATTTCTGGGTTATAGGGTATTTATGCATTACCTCAAACAAACACTGGTAGGCCACTCTCTTCAATATTTGATCAAATTTATAATTTTACTAGCATTGCATCAGAGTTCCCAAACATTTATGTTCCTATCAACATTTTTATTATTCAGTTTCCTAATTTTTGCTGAACAGGTGTGAAACAATGTTTTATGATTTTAATATACCTTTCTCTGATTTCTTAAAATATATTTTGTAGGCTTTGAGATTCCTCTGTTGTAAAATGCCTGGTCATATTCTTTGCTCATTTTTTCTACTGAGGTTCTGTCAAGGTCTTGTTGGTGTGCAGGAGTTCCTTGAATGTTCTAGATGCTATTTTCTTGTCCACTTTAGTCATAGCAAATGTCTTCTCCCAATCCATCATCTGTCTATTTACTTTGTTCATGGTGTCTTTTATTGAATAGAAAGCCTGAATGTTAATGTAATTAAATGTATCTATTTTTATTCATTTATGGCATCTGCTTTTTAGGTTTAATTTCGATATTTGTAAAATGGATGGGAGGTAACCAGCTCAGAAAGGTGGAAGAAAGTTACAAGCACAGGAAAGAGCGTGTACAATACACTCATAGCAGGACTCTCGTGAGTACAAGGTTCTGAAAGAAGATAGATTGATTTGTGTACAGCAATATTTAGAGGCATGGCAATATTTAGAAGTCAGATAGAGCAGAAGGAGCCAGCCAAGGAGAATGCACAGACACAGACAGGAAGAGTGAAGAAAACTAGTAGGTATTGCAGTCAAATGAACCAAGAGCTTATATGTTCTAGAATAGGTTATCTTACAAAACAGTGAGTTTCTTGCCTCTAGGTCCATTTAAGAAGAGGGTAACATTTCATAATCCATGAGGAGATGTTAACAAGTAATTTTTATATTGGTAATTTTTATCCTTATATAATGCCATTTACATTTAATTTTGTACTTAATTGGAGATTAAGCTTCTCTTTTCTCTTTCAAGGAATGAGCAAGATGTAAATCTCAGGTAGAGAGTACTTCTTGTCCTGCCTAGTTATTTTATAATTCTTTAGGTGCTTCCTTGGAGCAAGTGCCCTTTCTGTCTCGTTCATCAGTGTCCTGTGCTCAGAACAGTGCCTGAGACACAGTAGACACTCAATAAATACTTGCCAAGTTAGTTAATTAATGAAACAAATGAATGCAAATTTTGTAGTTTTTTTGTTTGTTTCACAATCATTTTTATTATAATTTGGAGGTAGAAAGTCCAATAAAAAGTTGTGGACTTGAATTAAATAAAAATTGCACATAGATGTCCAAGGGGCGTCCTGAGGCAATGTTCAGTTTTTGGACATTTAACACTTTCATATTCTCACTAATCCATCCACATGAGAATTCTAACAAATACTTGTTGATGCTTATGAGGAATATTTCATATGATTTCAGCAGATGCATGAGAACCATCCATATATAAAAATGTTCCTTAAAGTTAATTCTTGTTTCTTGACTGGCTCCATGGGATTTCCAGAAGTGCATCGCATCAGTCTTTCAGGGCATTCAGTGTCATTCATTCACTTGAAACTGCTTGAAATGTTTTATGTTTTTATTATTTCACATTTAGAAAGTTTTGTAGTTTAAAGAATACATTCTTTCATGTCACTCTTGGGGGGCATTTGTCAATAGCATCTACAAGCATTAAAGGCAGCCCAGACATTGTGAACTGTCTCTAATTGCCTCAGAATTCGTTGATTGCTTGTTTTCATTGAGGGTCTGCCAAATGAAGAGTACTGTAGTAAGAATTGATTTATAGTTTATTTCATACTCTGCCCTGATTTATTTAAAAAATATACTTTGAAATGCAATAGAAATTAAGTTTGATTAGTATACTGTTTCATTGAGGCCAATTTTGAAAAGTGAATGTCAAGGAAATATGGACAGCATTAAAAAATAAATATTTTATTTATTGGAAAATGCAAACTTTTAAAAACTTTTTTCTCATTATAAAAGGATACATAGTTGACTCATTTGTGCCAGCCAAGTTCTGGGGTTAGTATTCAGGGGAAGGAGGTTGAAGGATTTGGGAGTGGTGTGTGAATTAGCCTAGTGTTCAGCTCTAGACCAGGTCAGACAGCCCCGAGGAGAGGTACTGGAAGGAAACAGGGGGCTGTCATAGGGATGAGGTGGGGTGGGTGACTTGGGTGGGCCACAGAGATGTGGTAACACAGTGCAGAGAAGAGGGATACCCACAATAACTGACACTTAGGGAGCACTCAGAACATGCTAGGCTTTGTTCTGTGTGTCTTTTCATGCTTCCTATCATCAGTCCTTGCAACAACTCTGACAGAGGATGTACCTTATGTCCCCATTATATTGTGATTAGCAGATGTCTCCCTCTCTACTCCTACCTATAAAGTAAATAGACAGTGTCTTTTAATCTTTCTTTCTTTCTTTTTTTTTCTCTCTTTTAGGTCTGTGTTTCCCTTGCTTTGGGGTCCCATTCTGTGTCATATGCTATCACACCTGCCCATGCAGGTGACTCCTCAGGCTCTGGCAGTGTGGGAGTGGCAGGAATGACACAGCTTGAGAACTGTCTCTATGTGCACATCAGTAAGTAAGTGGGACTTTTTAAATTGCCTTTTATACGTTTGGTTTTGGCTTCTGAAATTAGAAAATTGTAAAGCTAGGCTGGGTAGATTTAGCCCATGGGCCTTGGGTTGCAGATTGCTTGTTTCTTTAAGACCACTCTAGCTCTGACTTTCTGTGATATCTCTGAAATAAAGACCTATTTCCAGCCAAGTTTCCAAAAACCCTGTCATAAGCAGTCTATGTAGCTTAATTTCAGATGTGGACGGCACCATAGACAGCATCCCGTGTTACTTGGCTTATCTTAACAGATGGGAGTGCTGAGACCTGAGAGGGTACCTGAACAGTCCAAGACATAAAGGACATTGCTCCTTACTGTTGGTCAGGTGCACATTTGACTAAAGAGCAATAGAAAACCAGTTCAAGTCAGCAGAATCATACTCATAGCCAAAAGACACATCTCCCCACATTTCATTTCTACGCCTGTCGTTTCAAACCTGTTTCATAGAGGAATCCATTTCAGCGACCATATAGTCTAATCTAAAGGCATGAAATAAATTGGGCCACTTATTTCATTCCTTTGTTTAAAAGTTTTTTTAGTGATAAAACAAACAAAAATCACCATTTTAATAGCTTCAATTAGTTACCTAGTGTGAAAACTGAAAATAAATGTCTAAGATGAATTGTTCTTCCGCCCTTTTCTGGAATGAGGAAAACATGAGCCACTCTTAAGGCATTACAGGTGAAAGAGTAGACAGAGTTTGGAAATGTCCTATTGTCAAAGGCTATGACGACAGTCTGAGTAGATTTCTAGAACCTGAAACTAGCTCGCTTCTCTGTCCTGTGAAAAGCTTCAGCTAGAGATCATGATGTCATCATGAACAAGATGAGATGGATTTATAAACTCATTGTTGGAAAGCATGAGGGTTAAAAAATATGGCAACACGAGGATGTCAACTCATGCTGATGACCCAGGCTTATTTTACTAGCAAAGGTTCAACGATAATTTTATGAATACAGAAACAATAAAACAGCTCACTATGTGGCATTCACAAATAGAGCATGGGACTAATACACAGAATGTAAGGCATGAACTGTTTCACATTAATTTTTAATATAAGTGTATGCTCAATATGACAATAATTCTGACTCTGTGTATAATGGTATTAGGATAGTAAATGTTTTCAAGAATTGAAATGGTGCGAATGTCATGGTTGGCTTTTCAAACAGGTTTTTCCAAGCATCCCTCAGGAAACAAACCAAACCAAATGGAACAGACAAGTTTCTCCTTTGTGGTCATACTTATCTGGTTTAAGTCAGTAATTGAAAAGAGATGCAGGAGGATGAGTCAGCATGTCATGTCATTACTTTCTGAAGAGTTGAAAGCACACAGCTTTTCTGTTTTAATCTTCCAGGTTAAGTGTTGCAATCATCCAGTTTAAGTGTACTTCAGATCAAAACGCAAATTATCCTATTCTTTTTCATTTCTCACCATGAACTCTGGTTTTGATGGGATTAAAGAAAGAGAGAACTCTCCACTAGATGTTCGAGTCCATCGCAGGAGATAAGTTATAAGAAGGCCTGTGGTTGGCTTTTTTTGTGAAAGGGAGATTCTTGGAGAAAATCAGTAGTCCACATTCAGCCAACTTCTAGGACCTTAATCAATGCATTTTCCGCAGGAGCTCATCCTCCTTGGTTTTGTTATTTTCCCATCGCCTTCATTTCCTAACTTTATTTATTTACTTATCTATATGTGTATTTATTTATTTTGTCCCTAAATTGTGGCAATCTTGGTTCATTGCCACACTGATCATGAAATTTCTAAAGAAAACAAGACCCCAAAGAATGGTGTGCCACAGATGAAAATCCTGTCTGAAGTGCATGTGGATATCTGTAAGAAATTCACTCCAGCAAAGAATGTGTAGAATAGTCTTCCTGGAGTCAACCCTCTCGTAGGTGGGCTTTAGGCAGCTGTGACACAAAATGCAACCTCCACAGCTGTAGGCGGTCCTCGTGGGTCAGTAATCCACACCAGGGCAGCGACCACTGCAGGCGGAGAGGGCAGTGGTAGGGCGGGGCCGGGCCGGGGAGCGCGCTCGGGGGTGAGTCTTTGTACAGTCAGGGCTTCTGCTGGGCAGGGCCAGCTCCTAATCCCGCCAGGCGGACACCGGGGCGGGGGGGAGACAGGCCATATAGGTGGCGTCCGCTGGTGAGAAACACCTAGCGCAGGTAAAAAGGTGGCGGTGTGAGGGAGTTCCCATTTGTCGCGTTCCTAAAGAAATGAAGACTTAAGCAAATAGCAAGGAGGGGCCGACCGGTGTCTTTCGGACGCGCCTGGAGCCGCACCCTCGGCCAGAGGAAAAGCCCCTCGTGGGAGAGGTAGACGCTGCAGAGAAACCGGGAAGAAAAGCGCCTCTCCGCGCGCTCCACCTACTCCGCCTCGCTCTCCTCCTGCGCAGCTGACCTTCGCCCGCCGAGCCCTCCCACCTCGGCCTCCAGGTGCCTCGGTCGGCGACCTGTCCCGGAGTCCTCTCCATGGCGGCAGCTGGACCCGCACGCTCCCGGAGCGGAGCCCTCTGCGGGCTGCTCCTGCTGGCCCTCACGGTGAGTGCAGCGGGGGCCACCGGCTCCGGGGACCGGGCGCCGATCGCCTGGGGAGCAGGGCTGCATGGGGGTGGCGGCAAGGCTGGGACCAAGCGGCCTCCGGGTGGTGAAGAATGGAGTTGGGGGAGGGGAGGGCAGACAGGAAGAGGATCTCGACCTGGGCGCCGCCATCCCGAAGGGGAGGGAAGGGTGTCCCGGGTAGATGTAATCGGCGCTGGAGACGGAGGCAAGAGCGGCAAACGCCTATCCAAAACCGTGGCCTCTGGGTACGCCCGGGAAGCGCGTGCGCCAGGGCTGCGCCTCCGCGCCTCTCCGCGTTCCCGGGGAATGCGCACCCACCTCTGCCGGGTGCCAGGTGCAGGCCACGCAAGGGGAGCCGCTGGGCGGACGGGACCCAAAGCGAGTTCCTTTGGGTGAAAGAGGGGGCGACTCGCCTTCCGGGGGATTGATCTTGGTGTGTGTGTGTGTGAAGATCCGGGGTGGCGGGGAGGGGAATCCCAACCCTCGGCTCCTAAAGACCACAGATGGGCGGGCCCTTGGTGGCCGTTTGTATAGTTTCCATTGTTTGTTAGCGTGTGTAGCTTCCGTCACCTAAATCTTTGGGGGAATGATCGTCCTGATCTCTTGTCCCCAGAGGCGTCTTGATTTTTCTGCTCCCCTTCCCTGCCCCCTGCCCCAGATTCTTTCCCACTTTAAAGAACGCAACAGGAATGACCCTACCCCTTCCCAGAGCCGGGAGCCACAGGGGTTGGCCTTATTTGGGCCGCGACAGCCTCCTCCCAGGCAGAAAAGGCGGGGAGCCACCTCTGGGGGAGTTTGGGATCAAAGGCGCCCCAGACTAGAGTTTTCCTGGGTCCCCGGGAAAAGGAGAAAAGTTAATTCGACCAGGTGTAAAAGAATGCTCAATTCAATAGTATCCTTTCACGTCGAGTCTTCGGCTTTAGGCGCAAATTAACCCCGCAAGGGTTGGAACCCAGCGAACGACCAAGGGACGATTCGTTCTGGGACTGGTGGCATAATCGAATACTTTTCCCTTCTCGTCTGTTTTTGTTTACAGTGGATTCCTAAATTATTAAGTAATGAAATTGTAGTCGTTCCTGTTGTTAGAATGTCTTTCTCAAGGAGCTGAATGAACTTCAAACTCTTTACCAAATTACCAGGGCATGTTAATAACATAGAAAAGGCCAAGTACACAGCAGTTAACGTTTTACTGTTGAGAAAACTAAGAATGGAATAACTAAGGTCTCAAAATACGTTGTTGATGACAGAGAGATGAATTTTGGTTAGATTCCTCATAAATCAATGGCCATTATTCTTTGAAGGAAAGCTTTTAAGCCACTGGTGTTATTTGAAGGAAAGGGCATGCTGAGGCACCAGCAGTGAATAGCATTGCTCTGCGTATTCCTATCCACAGAACTTCCTGCGTGTCATCTCAGGTTCTTTTTACAAGAAAGCAGGGTGTTTTAAGTGCGTAAACTGAATCCCCAATTCCTCAGTCTTGCTTAGCTTCAGCGTTTGACAGGCCAGGAGTGGGCTAGAGAGGAGGGTGCTGGCTCTGGCTGCTCTGCTGCTGCTGCTTGCTGCTTTCTAGCTGGAAGGCTTAGTGGGTGTCCCTCAGGTTGCTCTGAGCTCTGGTGCCCATCTGTGGTGGTTGTTGCAGGTGATGTTTGAGGTTGTGGTGTGAGTCTCAAGTGTGAGAAATGTGTAAAAACTATTTAAGTGTAAGATATTGTTAAATAATAATGACTTGGGGGAGGGCGGCACCCTTTACATTACCTCCTTCCCATACACCCAAGTAATCCTTCCACAAATCAGCTTCTCCCCACTGACTAATATTGCCTCACCTCACACAAGGCTAACCCATGTGAACTCTGACTTCTGCCTAAACACCTAATGAAGCTTCCTCTCAAGGTCACCAGAGATCTCCCGTGCTAAATCCAAAGGACTTCATTCCGTGTACAATTTGACCTTGCAGACTACGCCTTTATCTTGGAAATCACTCCTCTTTTTTTTTGTTTTTGTTGTGGACCTTTTTGACCACTCAGAAGCTGACTGTCCACCCAGTTTCTTTTTCTCCATTCTTTTTTTTTTTTTTTCACTGTGGTAAAAAAGACTTAACATGAGATCCACCTTCTTAACACATTTTTTAAGTGCGCACTACAGTATTGGTAACTATCAGCACAGTGTTGTGCAGCAGATCTCTACAACTTTTTCATCTTGCATAACTGAAACTTTATACCTTTAAACAGCAGCTCCCCATTTCCCCAATTCCCCAGCCCCTGGCAACCACCATTCTATTTTCTGCTTCTGTGGGTTTGACTACTTTTTCTTCCACTTTTTTTTTTTTTTTTTTTTTAGTCCTTTTTGAGACCGGCTGCACCGCGCTGTGAGCGCACCGGTCATCCCTATATAGGATCCGAACAGCGCTGCACTCTCGCGCCACGGGCTCGGCCCCTTCTTCCACTTTTAAATTCTGGTGTTCCCTGGGGTGCTATTCTAGATCCCGCCGCATGGAATTTATACCTTTTCATAGGCCATTTCATCCACTTTTATGGCTTAAAATATCACACAGATGCGAACATATCCTAAATTAATATTGCTAGTTCAGATGTTGTCACCGAACAATAGGCCTTTATATTTCTTTCCCTATGATGATGTGTGACACAGCATGTTTTATCTTCCCAAACAGTGCTGCTTTTCTTTCAGTGTCCTATCTTCCAATATATGGTGCTACCATATGCCTCCTTCCTCAAGTAGGAAGCCTGGAAGGTGTTTGTTTTTCCTTCCTCACTGCTCACCTCCCTAACTCATCATGAAATTCATTAAATCTACATTCAAAGATATCTCATGGATCTGCTATTATTTTTTGCTATTGCAAGTAATGTCACAGTAAATAAAATCGGATATGTCATTTCATAAATATGGGCAAGTGTATCAATAGAATAGAATGCCAGAAATGAGATTGGCAAATGAAGTGTAAACAACTGTATAATTTTGGTAGTTACTGTTCTTCCCTTCATAAAGGTTGTGTGTGACTAGACAGAAAGCTATTTTATGATAGATGGCATATCACATCACTGAGGATACATATTAGTGTAAGATATTATTAAATAAGAATGACTTTGAGACTACTTGAGCTAGGCAGTAATTTGCCAAAAGATAAAGTTGAATTTATACTTCATGTAGAACACCACAAAAAGCTCCAAACAGATGAAAGATTTAAAGTAAAATATACCATACAGATAACAGAAGAAAACATGATGAATTCCTATGTAAATTTGGAGTTAAGGAGGCCTACGTATGACTCAGATTTCAAAAGCCAGTTTATTAAATTGAGAAAATCAATTATATAAAAACACATACACAAAGCTTCTCCATGGCAAAAAACCAAACCAAAGCAAACAAAAACACCATAAGCAAAGTCAAAAGGTAATTGACAAGCTGGAAAAAGATATTTGCAAATCATATTTTAAAAGGCTCATCTAATATATTAAGAGCTTCTATAAGTAAAGAAGAAAAACTCCAACATGAACATGGATGAAAAATACCATAAAGTAATAAATTGGCTCTTCAAATATAAAAATATGTCAACCTGACTCATAAGAAAAAAAGGTGAGTTAAAAACTATATCAGAATGTTATTTTATACTTGGCAAACATCCAGAAGTTTGGCAACATTGTATGTAGGCAAGAATATGGATAAATAGAAACTCCCAAATTGTTAGTGGGTATAATAAAAAGTTACAACCTTTATGGACTCCATATAGTCATAGCAAATGCAAATAGAAATTGTTTTACCTCTTCCTTTTCAATTCATGTGCATCTGATATCTGTTCGTATATGATACTACATTATTTTATCTACTGAGACTTTATAGACTTTTAATATCTGGTAGGGCTAATATCCTTTCATTGCTCTTTTTTTCTGTAATTTTCCTATTTTTAATTTTTTATTTTTCCTTATGGCCTTTAAAATCAGCTTGCTTAGTTCCAGAAAAAATTCTGTTGGGATTTTATTGGGATGATAAAATTTGTAATTTAACTTAGTGAGGATTGATGTATACACATTGTTGATTTTTCCTATCCAAGATAATGATACGTCTTTTCGTTTTGTGCAAGTCTACTTTTGTGTACTGCAGAAGTGTTCTTTAGGTTTTCAACAGTAGGCTTTGCATGTTTTTTGTTAAACTTACTCCTTGACATTCTAACTTTTTATTGCTTTTAAAAATGATCTCTTCTATTATCTAACTGGTTTTGTTTATGTGTGTGAGGACTAATGATTTCTATATTTTAATAGTTATTTCTGCTCCCTTACTGAGTTCTTTTACTGTTTTATAGTTATTTATTGGTTGATTTGCTTTGGGTTTTCCAGGTAAACAGTCATAACAGATGCAAATAGAGAATTTTGTACCCCTTCCTTTCCAATTTATATGCCATCCAATATCTTCCTCTTGCTAATATACCTTCAATGTAATCTGAACTACATATGGTGACCTTGGAAAGCCTATCTTGTTCCTGAGTTTAATGGGATTGCTTCTAGTGCTTTCCCACTGATGTTGTGATTATAATATATACAAATCATATTGCATAGTGCCTTCCAGCATCTATGGTGGTGATCACATGCCAGGACTTCTTTAAATTAATTCATGGCTTGAGGTTTCTTGACCAAGCAAGTGATGTAAATGTGGATCACAGATCTGTGCAAGGGCCAGTTTACTTCTGGCTAAACCGTATAATGAGGATTTAGCATTTGGGGTCTGAATTAGTCTGTTTTCTGTTATTTAAAATGGAATACCTGAACTGGGTAACTTATGAGGAAACAAAATTTATTTCTTATAGTTTTGGAGGCTGGGAATCCATGGAGCGGGGGTCGCATCTGGTGAGGGCCTTCTTCTGGGTGGGAACTCTTACAGGATCCCATACCAATGCAGGGTATCACATGGAGAGAAATAGCAAGAGCAAGAGAGCTAAACTTCTCACTTGCTTTCCTTATAAAGCCATCAGAGCCATGCCCATGACAACCCATTAATGCATCAATGCATTACTCCATGAATGAATCAATCAGTCCATTCACGAGGGCACAGTTTTTGATATCCAATCACCTCTTAAAGACCCTAACTTCCACCACCATATTAGGGTTAAATGCCAACAAAAGATTGAGGGGACATTCGAACCACAGCAGGGTCCCAGATTAATGTGGACAGAGTCTTCTTAGGTGGGCTTTAATTTTATTCTCCTCCACTGGGCCAACAAACCAGAGTCAACTCTTTGCGGGTCAGAAGTGGTTTTTGGGTTGCTTTTACCACTCTGTGTTCTTTATCTACAGCTTTTCCTAGCAATTTCTTGCTATTTTGTCAGCTCTTTGATGCTTTATGAGGTTTAAAAAATATGTTACCCATCGTTTTTAGTTAGTTTTGGCATAGGGTTTTCTGAATTATGTAGCCTGCCATTGTTGGAAATGAAAGTTGTTTTCCCCTTCTGCATTATCCACATTGGTCAAATATAAAGCTGGTTCTGTAATTTATTTGCTTAAAAAAAATCTTTGGTTTCTTATCTTTAGGAAAAAAGATCCATATACTTTATTAATGCTTTTCAGAATCTGTCCCGTACCCACTTCTCTGAACCCACTTAAAACTTCTGTCCCCCTTCCATTCCAGGTTTCTTTTTTCAGGTCTGTGTTGTCTCTGGGCTTTTGCATATGCCATTCCCTTGTTTGGAACATTTAAGCTCTGCCTCCTTGACTTATAGCCACTCTTCAGTTGACCTCACCTGGCTCTAAGACTAGGCTCGCTCCCCTGCTCTCCCATAGCACCCTGTACTTCCCTATCACTGCATTTATACAATTTTATTGAAGTTAACAATCTGTCTTACCCTTGGATTGAATGTTTTGTGAGGATCATGTTTACTCCTCTGTGTCCAGTACATAGCAAACATTCAATAAGTATTTGTTGAATGCATGAATGAATGGATGTCCAAGATACTGTCATCCAAAGAATTGTCTTAATACGGTTATTTGTCACCCTCTCCTCCATTATGATCTTAGTCCAAGTCACCACCATCCCTCTTTTAGCCTCCTGCTGTAGCCTCCCAATAGGTTTCATGGCTTCCACTCTTGCTCCTGTTCACACAGCTAGAAAAATGCCTCTGTAAACCAGATTATGCCACTCCGCAACTTCAAAACCTGCTGTTACCTCTCTTTGCACTCAGAATAAAATCTGTGCACCTTACCATGGCCTTTTAGACTCTACATGATATGCCCCGACTGTCCTTTTGTTCTCGTCTCCTATCACCCTTCCCTCAGTGTGACTTCCTCATTGTTACTCCAACATACTGGGTGAAGTCCCCTTCCACGGCCTTTATTCTGGTTTGTGCCCCACCTGGAAGACTTTTTCCCAGTTAGGGAATTGGTTTGCTTCCTCCCTTCATCTAGGCTTCTCGTCTCCCCTCTGTCACCTCTCCCTGCTTTATTTTCCTCATAACATTTATTTCTCTCTGCCTTGGCATTGTATGACATTTGTGTATTTATTTTTGTATCTCATTATAACGTAATCTTCATCAGGCCGAAGACTTTGCTGGGTTTTTTTGTGTGTGTTTATTTTTTGACTGCTGTAGCATTTGAATCTTCTTAGCACCTAGTAAGCAACCAGTAAATGTTGGTTGAATAAAAAAGTGGGTGTATTCTTTCAGTCACCTTGAGCTGGAATTGTCAGAATCATCTGATTCTGCTCCTATTCTCTCTTGACTATGCAGCCAGGGAAAATTCTTCTTTTAATTTCCAAGTCAAATACAGTCTCTCCATTGTGTCCGTCCTAATTTCCAAATGAAACAAAATCTCTGCCTTACCTGATCCTTCATATTTAAGTTGGATAATTAAAGGTTCTTTAATATACATTGGAAATAAAATTTTTCATCCAAGTTTTGATGATTTTAATTTATGTTTATAGACTTTGTAAATAATGTAAATGACAGTTTGCTGTTTTGATTTGGGTCAACGGCATATGCAAAACTAGAAAAAAGAATGTGAATCTTTCAGAATCATCCATTGTTAAGTTTCAGAGAGAACAGAGTACATTTCACTGTGTTCAAATATATGTTTTATTGGAATTGGTTTGCCATATATCACCAAATCATTTAGAAAATTTTAAGTAAACTATTTTTTAAAATGAGCTTCACTTTCATTTATGAGAAGATGCACCTCCATAAGTTATTTCAAAGTTATATGCTTGTTTGTGGCAATAGGTTAATGAATCTCTCTAAAAGCATTGAGTTTTTGTTTAGAATATGATTGATTTAGTACCATAGCCCATAGGCAATTAAAAATTTATTGACATAATTTGCTGCCTCAGTAAATGTGTGTTTGTTTCTCTTTTCTATTTACATATCTATGTTGCCTTTGTAAGAATTTTCAGCACTCTCTCATATACACTTTTGTTGGGTCCTCACTGTATCCACTGTCAGCCAGTAAATTTATTATTATATATTTTAGTGGGTAAAAAACAAAGCCCAGGAAGGTACATAATTTTTTGAGTTTACATGCTTTGTGAAGGAGGAAGCTATGACTCTTAATTTATTGCTTTATTCTTCCCTCTGATATGATTTTTTCCAGATTTCTTACTCCAATATGTTTTATTTTATTTTACTAATCATATAAATTGATTTATAATTATATAAGTTTCATATAATTATAAATGTAAATGTATATATACTTAATATCTTATCAATTAATCGTACATATATTTTTAATGGGTATATTAAATCAATGTACAGAATTGACATTCTATATAAATATTAAATATATTTATATGCTTATTTAAATATAGATATATAAATATATAATTTATATAAACTATATGCACATTAAAATGATCTTTTTAATGCATAATATTGATTTGATATTTTTGTCGATTTTTTAGAACTTAACATTTGCAAGTGATGCCTGCAAAGAAGTGACTCTACCTGTTTCCTCCAAACTAGATGCTGGGAAATTTGTTGGTAGAGGTAAGAAACTGCTAAAATATGTAATAAATACTAACTTACATTACATAAAGGGTATGGTATGTGTTTAACATACTCCTAAGAAATTGAGAAATGGTATTGAAGCTATTTCCTGATTTTAAAGATACCATTTTTGGACTTTTTCATCCTAAAACCTTTTGTCCCTTTACTGCATTTACTTCCACATATTGTTTCTTATCAACACATTTTTTTTTCACATAGCTCAACTATATGAGAAAAGGTCAAACCAATGAGAACACAAACTATGACTATTTAACAATAGATGTAAAGAGTTCAGTAATATTTTAACTTAATAACTGCTTATTTTAATCTGCTATGTTCTGTTTAACTTACTTCAAGTGTTTTTATGTGTTGCTCTATAGCTAATTTCAGTTAAAGAAAACATTTTTCCAGTGTTATTTAAATATTCAAATACTGGAGTTCACATGCCTTCATTTCAGGACAAATATTTCTTCTTTAAAAGGATATAAAGTAGGTGTTAGAAGTAATGTGTATGTTTAACCACAACTTAACCATATAGTTTCATATGTCCTTTTAATAATGCTACATTTAAAAGTGTCAGTTTAATCAAGTTTTTGGCTCTCCCCCCAGCACATTCACAGATTACTGTTAAAACTATATGTTACATATATATTTATGTTTTACCTTACAAATGATAGCTGCCTATGTTTTCTACAGTTAACCTGAAGGAGTGCTTTAAGTCTGCAAATCGAATTCGTTTAAGTGATCCTGATTTCCAAATTTTAGAAGATGGTTCAGTCTATACAACAAATACTATCCTTCTGTCCTCGGAGAAGAGACATTTTACCATACTACTTTCTAACACTGAGAACCAAGAAGAGAAGAAGATATCTGTACTTTTAGAACATCAAACAAAGGTATAGAAGACTATGTAAATGAAGTATAATGATGTCTTTTCTTCAGGTGTAACTAACATTACCAGGGAAGATATGGAATCAGAAAGGATAGGTGTAGTCTGGCCTGAAAAAGGATGAAAACCATGAGACATCTTACCAGTGTTTAAATGGAAAAAGGTTGTGCGACATAGGTTATTACAGGTTGCCATTCCTTTTTATTTGGGACATAAAAGGAGAAATTGCAGTAAGTGACAGCACGAGAACTTGAGATTGGACACAAAGGAGCATTTTTGATCTTTACTAAGGAATGGGTTTTCAAAAACAAGTTTTGAAACTGTCTCTGGCTAAAGAAAAACTTTTTTTCTCATGTGTCTTAGCATAATTTGTAGTCTTAGAAAACAGATGACTGTTTTAGGAGGAGGTTTGTACCACATGCTTGCTTATTGTATTGTGACACCCGAGGTCAGAATGGCTTCTGCTCAACCACTGCTGTTCCTCACCGTGGTAGTTTGAGAGTTGTCACTATGTTTTTCTCCTTCTGACACAGATCTCTCTGCTGATTCCCTGGCTCTGTCTAGTTGTTGGTGAGTGGAAGATGCTTGTGCTACATTTAGAAGGACCCATACCCACATATTTTCTTTGCATTTCTCGCCTCATGTTTTTGCATGTCAATGTGGCAACAGTAATTTTTTTTCTTTTATTTAGTTTTGCTTTTAGGCTTCAGATACTGTCTCTCTTCCATATTTCCACCAAGTTTTTTTTTTTTTTCAAGAGGATTGGTGCAGTTATTTCTTCATTACATCTTTTTGCAGTGTTGATGTTTAGTTTGGTTTTCAAGCTACCACGGTCTTACACCTCCCCAGCTAATCCTCATGAGAGGATAAAGATGTATCAGAGTTCTAATGTTTGAGAAAAAAGTAGTCATTGACTTTATTTGTTTTTCTGTTTTCTAAATTGAGGTACTAAAGAAAAGACATTCTAAAGAAAAAGTTCTAAGACGTGCCAAGAGAAGATGGGCTCCTATTCCTTGTTCAATGCTAGAGAATTCCTTGGGTCCTTTCCCCCTTTTCCTTCAACAGGTACAGTTTGCTTTTCTTTTGCTGTTGAGTCTATGGTTTCCATCTTTTTAAAATTTTGACACTGAGTATGCAGTTATTTAAAAATAGTTGTGTATGAATATATGCGTGAATGAGTATGTCTATCATATGTTTCAATGTAGGGATATAAATGTATCTCTTTGTGCCTGCATATGCTTTTTTCCCAGCTTTAGTCATGCAAAGCCCAGTTATAAAACAGTAAAATCCATCTAGCATTCTCAAACACATGGTTTCTTGATGAATTTTCATATCAGCAAGGGTATTATAGAGCCTAAGCATAGCCTAGAAAACCCCCAAATATCTTCCATAATAAAGATAAAAATTGCTCATGAAAGGCCAAATGCTGTGAACGAAAGACACGTATGCCTTTTATTCTATTGCTTATTCTCAGATCCACATTTTAAATCACACTGGATCCACAATTTGCCCTCTTTTTTAACTTTTAGTGGAAACCCCAGCAACTCTTTTTGCCTTCTTGGCCACTATGAATCACTATGACTCGGGTTTCCTGAAGTGGTGAGAGGGAACTCTCCTTTATACCCCACCAACAAAGTTGATGAAGCTGAGAAAAGTGCATATAAAAGTTGAGACAAATTATTAGAAAATAATTGTGTTAGTCATTCTGATAATAAAGATAGTTGAGAACTTAGAGAGGATGAACACTGCTTGGAAGAAATTTGCTGTTTGAATTAAGGAGCAGAATATCACACATGCCAGGCTGTTATTCAATTTCTGTTCTCACTCATATTGTTTTCTCTCAGTTTTTATAATAAGGAAGGAACTGATGAATAATGACTCATTAAGGAAGGTATTATGTAACATACAATAAAAACTCACTTTTAAAAAAAATTGACAATAGAATAATTTTTCATATTCAGAACACTTTGTTTTCTTAGACAGGAAAAGTCTTAAATGTTTGGTCCATATAGGTACCATTTAGCCTTTAAAGTATTCTGTAGTTATTCTGGAAACTAAGACAATACTAAATTAGTTTAGTCATGCCTTGCTCTTGAAATGTCTCTATTATTATGCCTCCATATTCTATTGCTCTTTTTTATTTATAGATAATAATAAATTAAAGAGGGCAATTGTTTACTGTAATAAAAATGGGGACCTGATTGCGTACATGCATACAGGTGAAAGTTCTGCTGAAATATATAATATCTACTTTCTAGGTTCAATCTGACACAGCACAAAACTATACCATATACTATTCTATAAGAGGGCCTGGAGTTGACAAAGAACCTCTAAATTTGTTTTATGTGGAGAGAGATACTGGAAACCTGTATTGTACTCGTCCTGTAGATCGTGAGCAGTATGAATCTTTTGAGGTAAAGTCTAAAGTTTATGTATTGTATGAGCTGTTATTAAACTTGGTTATTTCTTCTCTCGTCCTCAATTCCTTTATTCTTTGGTGTTTTCTGAGTATGCTCTGGCTAAATCTGATAATACAGAATTGACATGAAACAAACAAAAATATGTAGAATAAATAAAATTAGATTCTCTTGGATTGTTCCTGGTATTATGGTTTTACTATCTGTTTCACGAGTACCACTTTGAAAAGCAGTTATTCAGTTGGCTGAAAAGATCTGTGAACCTCTGTATGGTATAGAGATACCATAGGAAGTAAATGAGTTTCAGAAGTTAAATAATCCTCGGTACCTTTGCAATGGGGGAAAGTTAACTTATGGTGAGTAGATAAGGAGTGTGGACAGTGCTTAACTAAGCTTATATAGTCTTTTAATCATCTGGTTAACTTCCCATGGTGGAATATGAGTTAATATGTAAGAATTTAACCTAATGCTGATTTGATTTCCCAACAGGACCTAGTCAATTTGCTTAACTCAATTTTAATTATTTTATATGTATTTCGGATGAACTGATTATTCATCAGAAGTCCAAATTAACCAAATAGACATGCAAGCTTTGAGTTAAGTATTCAGGTTTAGAATCACCACAACATGACCTAATAAATAACTGTGATGTTGTGCTCTGTCTGTGATAGCTGTTATGAGAAAAATTGCAGTTGAAATTCATATTCTAAAATCAAAAGAAATAAATTATATTCCACACACAATTTATAGCCATTCATTTGTTCTGTTTCTGACTCCCTCTTTTTAAATGAAAAGATTCTTCTAAAAAAAGATTTATCTGAATATAACCACCGATATGCCTGAAATCCTAATTAGTGGAAAATAAGAATATTCCAGTTAACTGCACCTGGAGAATTTGCAATCTTAAAGTATCTAAAGTTAAGAAAGATCTAGTAAATTGTATTTGAAATCCATGCACCTGAAACTTTCAAACAAAATATAAAAGTCCTCAAGACTGTTTTGGGAAAATAATAATAAAAACCATTACACCCATGAACAACCATATAGCAATGGCAAGGAAACTAAAACCATCTATGTTATCATATTAGATAAATTTAAACATAAAATGCTGTACTATATCTTGAAATTAGCCACTTCTTTTGGCATTAAAGTAATGTCCATACCCATAAACAATAACAAATGGTGAGACTCATATTGCAATGCTGAACATTCTCCAAATTAAAACCAAAGCAAGTTTGAACATGTCTTATTTTAAAAAATTATTTTTGCTTTTCTCCTTGTTTTACTATCTTAACAGCTAATTGCCTTTGCAACAACCCCGGATGGGTATACTCCAGAACTTCCACTGCCCCTAATAATCAAAATAGAGGATGAAAATGACAACTACCCAATTTTTACAGAAACAACTTACATTTTTACAATATTTGAAAATTGCAAAATTGGTGAGTACCTACTTTAATGACATATGGCAACTGAAATGTGCTTCAGCTCATAAATTTTCACTGTGGCCATTGGGAAGCAGCATATCCTAGTGGCAAAAACATGGGTCTCTGGGTAGAATGTTACTCTGCTTTTCACTAGCTGTATGACCCTGGGCAGGTTTCCTAATCTTGACAAGCCTTAGTTTCCTCATCTGTAAAATGGGTTATCAATATGCCAGATTGTTATGAAGATTAAATGAAGCATAATACACATGGGAATGCCAAGTGCAGTGCCTGAAAGGTAGGAGTTAATGAATGTTGTTATGCCTTCCTTTGTGAGCTAAAATAAATACTTTTAAGAGAACATAGTCCAGGGCCGACCCGGTGGCGCAGTGGAGAGTGCGCCGCTTGGGAGTGCGGTAGCGCTCCCGCCGAGGGTTCGGATCCCATGTGGAGACTGGTTCCCGCTCACTGGCTGAGCGTGGTGCGGGCGCGACACCGAGGGTTGCGATCCCGTTACCGGTCAGTAAAAAAAAAGACAAAAAGGAAAAAAAAAAAAAGAGAGAGAACATAGTCCAAAAAGGGTAAGTCTTTGAGCAATGTGAGACTTAGTCCTGAAGATTTCTACTGATATTCTTTAGTGACTAAATGGTTAACAGTATTCTGGGCATGATCATAAAGGTCATTAAGAATAATACAAATGTTTTCTCAATCCTGTAAAAATGGTCAAGTTTAGCTGGAAGTCAGAAAGCAGTTTCTGAGACTTCTGATAGAAAGGTCTAACCGAACCAAGAATTTTCCGAGAAAACTGACTGGTATGTCAATGTGAGTACAAGCTTACAAACAGAAAAAAGGCTAAAGAATAATTATAATTCTTTAGTCTAAAAGTACAAAGGTTATGGAGGCATAGAATTGACATTTCTAAAATCATATATTAAATACAGTAAATATAGGGCTGGTCACCAAATTCTAAAATGTTAGAACCCTGGGATATTTTAAAGGAAATGATGATACTTTATGTAGAAGTCTGCAAACTTACAAAAGCCATGTCTCTGATATTTACTTAAGTGGTTCAGAACATTTAGGAGATAGGTAGAAATAAAGGGGAAGTTGAAAATATGAAAGTTTTGGAAATTAAAGAGGATTTTTCCATTTGTAGGTTCTACTGTGGGACAGGTATGCGCAACTGACAAGGATGAGCCTGACACGCTGCACACGCGCCTGAAGTACTCTATCCTTGGGCAGCTGCCAGCAACTCCCACCCTGTTTTTTATGCATCCAACTACAGGTGTGATCACCACATCATCATCTCAGCTAGACAGAGAGGTACCATCCATACTAACAAATAAAACTCGATTATAACACAGCTGTTTAATAGTACCAGCATATCACCTATAGACATGTTTTTGAAAAGTATCTTGTGAATTTAATTTTAGAAACATTATTATTTTAAGCATATTAAGGGAGGTTACTAAATAACCTTGCAGTGTGCTAATTTTGAACTATTAATTTGTTTTCTCCTGAATTATGGGTCTTATAAAATCACGTTTCTTAATATATATAAACATATTTATAGTAATAAAAACAGGAAATGTCAAATATGAAAAGTGAGCTTTTTGGAAATATGCAAAACTTTATCTACATAGAAGGGAATTCCGCTTTTTCTGTTTGCGTCATCTCTTCTTCAACAATCTCATCTACATTCTTCTTACACAGATGAAAAGAAAGTCTATATCTCTCTAATCTCCAGTTTTCCATTTTCAGTTGATTCTAGAAATCCTTATTTGGATGTCTCACAAATACCTGAGATGTAATACATCTTAAATTTAAGTCATCTTCTTTCCTTCTAAGCATGCTCTTCTTACCATCTTTTCTAGTTAAAATTATATTAATACTTTTTTCCTTAATAGTAATTTTTCTCTTGTCACCTTGGAGTCATGTTCTCGAAATTGTATTTCATGTCTCCTCTTATCCCCAAGAGCAAATCATTTTCCAAAGCATGTGGATATTACCTCCAAGATATTTTTACATCTATGAGTGTTTCCACTGCAACTACCCTAGTTTAGTAATTCATTCACTTATTCAACTACCACCTGCTCCACCAAGCATTATTCATCTGAATTCTTGTAGTAGTTTGTTTACTTACTAAATTATAATCTTTAGTGTTATAATGTAGCAATAGATGTTTATCAGGTATTTCTTTGATTCTTAAATCTTTATATCAGACACTTATTTCCTCTCTCTTTTCCTAGCCCTCATGGATTAGGGCTGTGGTCCTCAAAAGTTTTGGTCTCAGAACCCCTTTACATTCTTAAATGTTGTTGAGGATCCCAAATGTTTTTTATTCGTGTGGGTTGTACTTATCTATATTTATTCTGCTAGTATTTAAAACTGAGAAGTGTTTAAAATATGTACTAATTTACCCATTTAAAACAATAAAAATTCATTATATTTAAACATAGATAAAATTTTTATTAAAAATAAGTACACTTTTGAAAACAATAAATGATTTACTGGGAAGAGTGGCATTGTTATACATTTTTCCAAATCTCTTTAATGTCTGTCTTAATATGAAACAGGTGGATTCTCATATCTCCTTCTGCCTTTAGCCTGTTATAATACGTAGTTTTAGCTGAAGTACTCATATAAAGAAAATCTGACATGATATGAAATTAGAAAAGAGACTCTGTCTTAATATGAAACAGGTGGATTCTCATATCTCCTTCTGCCTTTAGCCTGTTATAATATGTAGTTTTAGCTGAAGTACTCATATAAAGAAAATCTGACATGATATGAAATTAGAAAAGAGAGGAGTATTTTGGTTTAAAATCTTTGTGGATATTCTTCTTTGATATTACACCAAAACTTGGCAAGTCGTAGTTTCCTACATGCTTTTTGCAATGTGAACTCAGAAACGTTGTCAATGAACTTTTGTACATTGTTATATTGAAACTCATTGGTCTGTCCTGTACTATGAGTGGATATTTAACCCTTGTATGATTTTGTAACATCATGCATTGGTCATTTGGAAAATGTTCATTCATTGAGTTATGCAGATCTTCCAAATATTGATACATTTCATTAAACAATACCAAAAAAAATCTCCCCACCTCCATTAATATCACAATGGTTGATGAAAGTTTTCCAAAATTCTCGTTTTTGCTTGAAAACTCCAATTTGTCATTGGCGACAAATAGTTTTTTTCTGCAGTGACAGATTTACTTTATGTTTGACAAGATGTCTTCTAAATACTGTAGTCTGAATAACCATAGATGTCTTTCATGTAAAAATGGTTTTCTGTGAAAAAAAGCCCAACGCAACAGCTTGTTCAGCTCACAAATCAGTCACACAGTATTTTTTCTTTTTTCTCAAATAGATCCTTCTGATAGATAAGTTGAAAACATTTGACCAATGAAGGAGTTTACTCAATAATGCTCTGTAGTAACTTTTTGACCCCAGAATTCCAGTTTTCATCTGTTGCCTACAACCTTTTAAGTGCTTTAAACATGAGAAATTCTCTTCCATCTGAAGATATCACAAGTTAATACTTAGGGTGACAAAACTTCCTTTCTTTGTTTTATCAGCCAGTTAGTGATTTCCAATAAATCTTAGTTCACTC